>NW_028165437.1:161992-191992 GCF_964263955.1 Coregonus lavaretus | reverse complement strand
ACTCAGGTTGGAGTGTAGGGTTGGAGCATAGCCTGAAGGTAGGGACTCAGGTTGGGGTGTAGGGTTGGAGCAGAGCCTGAAGGTAGGGACTCAGGTTGGGGTGTAGGGTTGGAGCATAGCCTGAAGGTAGGGACTCAGGTTGGGGTGTAGGGTTGGAGCATAGCCTGAAGGTAGGGACTCAGGTCGGGGTGTAGGGTTGGAGCATAGCCTGAAGGTAGGGACTCAGGTTGGGGTGTAGGGTTGGAGCATAGCCTGAAGGAAGGGACTCAGGTTGGGGTGTAGGGTTGGAGCATAGCCTGAAGGTAGGGACTCAGGTTGGGGTGTAGGGTTGGAGCATAGCCTGAAGGTAGGGACTCAGGTTGGGGTGTAGGGTTGGAGCATAGCCTGAAGGTAGGGACTCAGGTTGGGGTGTAGGGTTGGAGCATAGCCTGAAGTTAGGGTCTCAGGTTGGGGTGTAGGGTTGGAGCATAGCCTGAAGGAAGGGGCTCAGGTTGGGGTGTAGGGTTGGAGCATAGCCTGAAGGTAGGGACTCAGGTTGGGGTGTAGGGTTGGAGCATAGCCTGAAGGTAGGGACTCAGGTTGGGGTGTAGGGTTGGAGCATAGCCTGAAGGTAGGGACTCAGGTTGGGGTGTAGGGTTGGAGCATAGCCTGAAGGAAGGGGCTCAGGTTGGGGTGTAGGGTTGGAGCATAGCCTGAAGGTAGGGACTCAGGTTGGGGTGTAGGGTTGGAGCATAGCCTGAAGGTAGGGACTCAGGTTGGGAGGTAGGGTTGGAGCATAGCCTGAAGGTAGGGTCTCAGGTTGGGGTGTAGGGTTGGAGCATAGCCTGAAGGAAGGGGCTCAGGTTGGGGTGTAGGGTTGGAGCATAGCCTGAAGGTAGGGACTCAGGTTGGGGTGTAGGGTTGGAGCATAGCCTGAAGGTAGGGACTCAGGTTGGGGTGTAGGGTTGGAGCATAGCCTGAAGGTAGGGACTCAGGTTGGGGTGTAGGGTTGGAGCATAGCCTGAAGGAAGGGACTCAGGTTGGGGTGTAGGGTTGGAGCATAGCCTGAAGGTAGGGACTCAGGTTGGGGTGTAGGGTTGGAGCATAGCCTGAAGGTAGGGACTCAGGTTGGGGTGTAGGGTTGCAATGATAGTAGAGACCATGTGAGGATATGACGGAGCCGAGTGACTTGCTGTATAGAGGGAAGAGGAGAGGGCCTAGAACCGAGCCCTGGGGGACACCAGTAGTGAGAGTATGTAGTGCAGACACAGATCCTCTCCACGTCACCTGGTAGGAGCGGCCTGCATAACATTCAGTTGATTAAGGTGTGATGTAAAGTCTGTCAAAAATTCAACTGTTTCCATCTTCTCCTCATCTTCCAAAAACGCAGAAAATTGAGTTGCCTTGTCACTCTTTTGCTCTGATAAGAAAGCTTTGATTTCCTCCTGAATGGTCCAAAAGCGTTCCAAAACCCTGCCTTTGCTGAGCCATCTGACATTGTTTGCGCAGTAGTAAGTCATCAAAACTGGCATTGGCCTCTGTCAGAATGCCTCGTAGCAGGCGGTGGCCTCTGTCAGAATGCCTCGTAGCAGGCGGTGGCCTCTGTCAGAATGCCTCGTAGCAGGCGGTGGCCTCTGTCAGAATGCCTCGTAGCAGGCGGTGTTGTAGGCATGATGTTGCTCTCAAACAGTTGATCAGTTTCATCATCGTTGTCATGACCTCAGAATACTATTTTCCCAGACTGGCACACAGGACAGATTGATGGATGATGCAGTGATATGATGTCAGGTCAGGGTGGTCCTCTTTAAAAAGTGCAACCAGTTCCTTCTCTCTTCCTATCATGGCTGGAGCTCCATCTGTGGTGATGGAGACCACTGACTTCAGATCTATCCCCCTTTCTGTCAGCATCCCTTTGATGGCCTAATGGGTATCCTCTCCCCGTGAGCTTCTAGATGTGTCAAGCTCAACAGCTCCTCACAGAATTCCTTCTTTGTTTCGTTTTAAAATCTGACAAACACCAGAAGCTGGCCATTATCAGTGTTACCTGTTGATTCATCCACAGCTAATGAAATGCATGGTGCATTCTGAATGGCCTCATCAAGTTGTGAAGTTAAATCTTCAGCTAATATTTCAGTTCTCCTCATGGCTGTGGAATCTGACAGTGGGATCTGTTTGATCTTTTCCCTGAGCTCATCTTTTTGTTTACCTTCAAGCAAGGTTTCAGTAACTTCACACATGCATACTTTTACCATCTCAGCGTCTGGAAAAGTTTTTTTGTGTTTTCCCAAAACCCAAGTTATCCTCAGTGAACACTCCATTGCACGTTGTTGGGCTGTCAGGGAATTGACAAGGACTTTGGGTGGACGTCTCATATTGGGATTTGGTTAATCTTGTTTGTTCTTGTCGTGTATTGGGATTATTATATTAAATGTTTTTCTTGAAGAAATTGAATGTTGTTTATGTTAGGTCAAATGTAGCCGTTTGGAGGGTGACGCCCCAGGGGAGACTGGTGATTGGCCAGAAGAGGGAGCCACCCATCTTTTTCCATTGTTTATAAGTAGGGGCTAGACAAAGAGAGGACAGAGCGGCCATTCCAATCTGGGACGCCGTTCTCCGGATGTCATGACATCTGTCACTTATGCTGAAGCTTGTGATATGAATAAACCTTATGATCCAAGTTCAGTATGAGCGGACTCCTTTGTTCATCAGCAATAATTGCCACCATTCACCCGATACGACATTCTCACCTCCGTGTTCAGGGGATACGTCTGATCCAGTTTACTATGCCTGGTGTCATAATGGTGCTTAACATGGGCACTTTTCAGGAGAGCTGCGGACTCACTGCATATCAGGCATATTGGTTTGGTGCTAGTTGTGGGGAAAATGAATAAATACTGTTCTGTCCACTCTTTTTTTTGAACAAGCCATATTAACAAAGATACTGGTAACTAAGCTCCTTCTATCTGTGATATTAACAAAGATACTGGTAACTAAGCTCCTTCTATCTGTGATATTTACAAATCTTTCAGTTTCTTTCTGCCTGCTTGTCCCAAGGTTCCTCAGAGGATATTTGGATTAATGTGATTGGGATATCCATGAGGCCATCTTGTATTTGCATATAACCACGCGATTGGATTAGACGGGGCGCTAGTAGAGGTGGGCGTTGCTTCGATATAGAGAGCGAGCTATCTCGTCCTAATATTTATATATTTATATATTTCTTAATTTAATTCTAAAATGTGATTTGATTTGAGAAAGAGGGGTTGCTAGGTTAAAGAGGCCGGTTGATTATTTAAAGCTGTCTAAAAATAATGGATCGACTTTTATAGAACAAAATGCAACGTTGTCTGGTCCGGATTGACCCTTCTCTGGGTCCGGACCCGGACCGCTGTCCGCCAGTTGAGTTTGGCTGCCCTACACCCTTAACCCTACACCATTTACCCTACACCATTTACCCTACACCCTTAACTTTACACCATGTACCATACACCCTTTACCCTACACCCTACACCCAACTTCCTACACCCTTAACCCTACACCCTTAACCATACACCATTTACCCTACACCATTTACCCTACACCCTTAACTTTACACCATGTACCATACACCCTTTACCCTACACCCTTTACCCAACACCCTACACCCTACATCCTACACCCAACTTCCTACACCCTTTACCCTACACCCTTTACCCTACACCCTTTACCCTTTACCCTACACCCTTTACCCTACACCCTTTACCCTTTACCCTACACCCTTTACCCTACACCCTTTACCCTACACCCTTTACCCTACACCCTTTACCCTTTACCCTTTACCCTTTACCCTACACCCTTTACCCTTTACCCTTTACCCTTTACCCTTTACCCTACACCCTTTACCCTACACCCTTTACCCTACACCCTTTACCCTTTACCCTACACCCTACACCCTTTACCCTTTACCCTACACCCTACACCCTTTACCCTATACCCTTTACCCTTTACCCTACACCCTTTACCCTTTACCCTACACCCTTTACCCTACACCCTTTACCCTTTACCCTACACCCTACACCCTTTACCCTTTACCCTTTACCCTACACCCTTTACCCTTTACCCTACACCCTTTACCCTACACCCTTTACCCTTTACCCTTTACCCTTTACCCTTTACCCTTTACCCTACACCCTACACCCTTTACCCTTTACCCTACACCTTTTACCCTTTACCCTTTACCCTTTAACCTTTACCCTTTACCCTTTACCCTACACCCTACACCCTTCACCCTTTACCCTACACCCTACACCCTTTACCCTACACCCTACACCCTACACCCTTTACCCTACACCCTACACCCTTTACCCTTTACCCTACACCCTACACCCTACACCCTACACCCTTTACCCTTTACCCTACACCCTACACCCTACACCCTACACCCTTTACCCTTTACCCTACACCCTACACCCTACACCCTTTACCCTTTACCCTTTACCCTACACCCTACACCCTACACCATTTACCCTTTACCCTTTACCCTACACCCTACACCCTACACCCGTTACCCGTTACCCGTTACCCTTTACCCTTTACCCTACACCCTACACCCTTTACCCTTTACCCTACACCCTTTAACCTTTACCCTACACCCTACACCCTTTACCCTTTACCCTACACCCTACACCCTACACCCTTTACCCTACACCCTACACCCTATACCCTTTACCCTACACCCTTTACCCTTTACCCTTTACCCTACACCCTTTACCCTTTACCCTTTACCCTACACCCTACACCCTACACCCTACACCCTTCACCCTTTACCCTTTACCCTACACCCTACACCCTTTACCCTACACCCTTTACCCTTTACCCTACACCCTTTACCCTACACCCTACACCCTTTACCCTTTACCCTACACCCTACACCCTTTACCCTACACCCTTTACCCTTTACCCTACACACTTTACACTTTACCCTTTACCCTACACCCTTTACCCTACACCCTACACCCTACACCCTTTACCCTTTACCCTACACACTTTACCCTACACCCTTTACCCTTTACCCTACACCCTACACCCTTTACCCTTTACCATACACCCTTTACCCTACACCCTACACCCTACACCCTACACCCTTTACCCTACACCCTTTACCCTACACCCTTTACCCTACACCCTACACCCTACACCCTTTACCCTTTACCCTTTACCCTTTACCCTTTACCCTTTACCCTACACCCTTTACCCTTTACCCTTTACCCTTTACCCTTTACCCTTTACCCTTTACCCTACACCCTTTACCCTACACCCTTTACCCTACACCCTTTACCCTTTACCCTTTACCCTACACCCTACACCCTTTACCCTTTACCCTTTACCCTTTACCCTTTACCCTACACCCTTTACCCTTTACCCTTTACCCTTTACCCTTTACCCTTTACCCTTTACCCTTTACCCTACACCCTACACCCTACACCCTTTACCCTTTACCCTACACCCTACACCCTTTACCCTTTACCCTACACCCTACACCCTTTACCCTTTACCCTTTACCCTTTACCCTACACCCTACACCCTACACCCTTTACCCTACACCCTTTACCCTACACCCTATAACCCTACACCCTTTACCCTTTACCCTTTACCCTTTACCCTACACCCTTTACCCTACACCCTTTACCCTACACCCTTTACCCTTTACCCTTTACCCTACACCCTTTACCCTACACCCTACACCCTACACCCTTTACCCTTTACCCTTTACCCTTTACCCTACACCCTTTACCCTACACCCTTTACCCTACACCCTTTACCCTTTACCCTACACCCTTTACCCTTTACCCTTTACCCTTTACCCTACACCCTACACCATTTACCCTTTACCCTACACCCTACACCCTTTACCCTTTACCCTACACCCTACACCCTACACCCTTTACCCTTAACCCTACACCATACACCCTTTACCCTACACCCTTTACCCTTTACCCTACACCCTTTACCCTTTACCCTTTACCCTACACCCTACACCCTTTACCCTTTACCCTTTACCCTACACCCTTTACCCTTTACCCTACACCCTTTACCCTTTACCCTACACCCTACACCCTACACCCTACACCCTACACCCTATACCCTTTACCCTTTACCTTACACCCTTTACCCTACACCCTTTACCCTTTACCCTTTACCCTAAACCCTACACCCTACACCCTACACCCTTTACCCTTTACCTTACACCCTTTACCCTACACCCTTTACCCTTTACCCTTTACCCTACACCCTACACCCTACACCCTACACCCTACACCCTACACCCTTTACCCTTTACCCTACACCCTACACCCTTTACCCTTTACCCTACACCCTACACCCTTTACCCTTTACCCTACACCCTTTACCCTTTACCCTACACCCTACACCCTATACCCTTTACCCTATACCCTACACCCTACACCCTACACCCTTTACCCTTTACCCTACACCCTACACCCTACACCCTTTACCCTTTACCCTACACCCTACACCCTACACCCTTTACCCTTTACCCTTTACCCTACACCCTACACCCTACACCCTACACCCTTTACCCTTTACCCTACACCCTACACCCTACACCCTTTACCCTTTACCCTACACCCTACACCCTACACCCTTTACCCTTTACCCTTTACCCTTTACCCTTTACCCTACACCCTACACCCTTTACCCTTTACCCTACACCCTTTACCCTTTACCCTACACCCTACACCCTTTACCCTACACCCTACACCCTACACCCTTTACCCTTTACCCTACACCCTACACCCTACACCCTACACCCTTTACCCTTTACCCTACACCCTACACCCTACACCCTACACCCTTTACCCTTTACCCTTTACCCTTTACCCTTTACCCTACACCCTACACCCTACACCCTACACCCTACACCCTACACCCTTTACCCTTTACCCTTTACCCTACACCCTACACCCTACACCCTACACCCTACACCCTTTACCCTTAACCCTACACCCTACACCCTACACCCTACACCCTTTACCCTTTACCCTACACCCTACACCCTACACCCTACACCCTTTACCCTTTACCCTTTACCCTACACCCTACACCCTACACCCTACACCCTACACCCTTTACCCTTTACCCTTTACCCTACACCCTACACCCTACACCCTTTACCATTTACCCTACACCCTACACCCTACACCCTACACCCTTTACCCTTTACCCTACACCCTACACCCTTTACCCTTTACCCTACACCCTTTACCCTACACCCTACACCCTTTACCCTTTACCCTACACCCTTTACCCTACACCCTTTACCCTTTACCCTACACCCTTTACCCTTTACCCTACACCCTTTACCCACACCCTACACCCTACACCCTTTACCCTTTACCCTTTACCCTTTACCCTACACCCTTTACCCTACACCCTTTACCCTACACCCTTTACCCTTTACCCTACACCCTACACCCTTTACCCTTTACCCTACACCCTACACCCTTTACCCTACACCCTTTACCCTTTACCCTACACCCTTTACCCTTTACCCTACACCCTTTACCCTACACCCTTTACCCTTTACCCTACACCCTACACCCTTTACCCTTTACCCTTTACCCTACACCCTTTACCCTTTACCCTACACCCTTTACCCTACACCCTTTACCCTTTACCCTTAACCCTTTACCCTATACCCTTTACCCTACACCCTACACCCTTTACCCTTTACCCTACACCTTTTACCCTTTACCCTTTATCCTTTAACCTTTACCCTTCACCCTTTACCCTACACCCTACACCCTTTACCCTACACCCTACACCCTACACCCTACACCCTTTACCCTACACCCTACACCCTTTACCCTTTACCCTACACCCTACACCCTACACCCTACACCCTTTACCCTACACCCTACACCCTACACCCTTTACCCTTTACCCTTTACCCTACACCCTACACCCTACACCCTACACCCTACACCCTTTACCCTTTACCCTTTACCCTACACCCTACACCCTACACCCTTTACCCTTTACCCTTTACCCTACACCCTACACCATTTACCCTTTACCCTACACCCTACACCCTTTACCCTTTACCCTACACCCTACACCCTACACCCTTTACCCTTAACCCTACACCATACACCCTTTACCCTACACCCTTTACCCTTTACCCTACACCCTTTACCCTTTACCCTTTACCCTACACCCTACACCCTTTACCCTTTACCCTTTACCCTACACCCTTTACCCTTTACCCTACACCCTTTACCCTTTACCCTACACCCTACACCCTACACCCTACACCCTACACCCTATACCCTTTACCCTTTACCTTACACCCTTTACCCTACACCCTTTACCCTTTACCCTTTACCCTAAACCCTACACCCTACACCCTACACCCTTTACCCTTTACCTTACACCCTTTACCCTACACCCTTTACCCTTTACCCTTTACCCTACACCCTACACCCTACACCCTACACCCTACACCCTACACCCTTTACCCTTTACCCTACACCCTACACCCTTTACCCTTTACCCTACACCCTACACCCTTTACCCTTTACCCTACACCCTTTACCCTTTACCCTACACCCTACACCCTATACCCTTTACCCTATACCCTACACCCTACACCCTACACCCTTTACCCTTTACCCTACACCCTACACCCTACACCCTTTACCCTTTACCCTACACCCTACACCCTACACCCTTTACCCTTTACCCTTTACCCTACACCCTACACCCTACACCCTACACCCTTTACCCTTTACCCTACACCCTACACCCTACACCCTTTACCCTTTACCCTACACCCTACACCCTACACCCTACACCCTTTACCCTTTACCCTTTACCCTTTACCCTTTACCCTACACCCTACACCCTTTACCCTTTACCCTACACCCTTTACCCTTTACCCTACACCCTACACCCTTTACCCTACACCCTACACCCTACACCCTTTACCCTTTACCCTACACCCTACACCCTACACCCTACACCCTTTACCCTTTACCCTACACCCTACACCCTACACCCTTTACCCTTTACCCTTTACCCTTTACCCTTTACCCTTTACCCTACACCCTACACCCTACACCCTACACCCTACACCCTACACCCTTTACCCTTTACCCTTTACCCTACACCCTACACCCTACACCCTACACCCTACACCCTTTACCCTTAACCCTACACCCTACACCCTACACCCTACACCCTTTACCCTTTACCCTACACCCTACACCCTACACCCTACACCCTTTACCCTTTACCCTTTACCCTACACCCTACACCCTACACCCTACACCCTACACCCTTTACCCTTTACCCTTTACCCTACACCCTACACCCTACACCCTTTACCCTTTACCCTACACCCTACACCCTACACCCTACACCCTTTACCCTTTACCCTACACCCTACACCCTTTACCCTTACCCTACACCCTTTACCCTACACCCTACACCCTTTACCCTTTACCCTACACCCTTTACCCTACACCCTTTACCCTTTACCCTACACCCTTTACCCTTTACCCTACACCCTTTACCCACACCCTACACCCTACACCCTTTACCCTTTACCCTTTACCCTTTACCCTACACCCTTTACCCTACACCCTTTACCCTACACCCTTTACCCTTTACCCTACACCCTACACCCTTTACCCTTTACCCTACACCCTACACCCTTTACCCTACACCCTTTACCCTTTACCCTACACCCTTTACCCTTTACCCTACACCCTTTACCCTACACCCTTTACCCTTTACCCTACACCCTACACCCTTTACCCTTTACCCTTTACCCTACACCCTTTACCCTTTACCCTACACCCTTTACCCTACACCCTTTACCCTTTACCCTTAACCCTTTACCCTATACCCTTTACCCTACACCCTACACCCTTTACCCTTTACCCTACACCTTTTACCCTTTACCCTTTATCCTTTAACCTTTACCCTTCACCCTTTACCCTACACCCTACACCCTTTACCCTACACCCTACACCCTACACCCTACACCCTTTACCCTACACCCTACACCCTTTACCCTTTACCCTACACCCTACACCCTACACCCTACACCCTTTACCCTACACCCTACACCCTACACCCTTTACCCTTTACCCTTTACCCTACACCCTACACCCTACACCCTACACCCTACACCCTTTACCCTTTACCCTTTACCCTACACCCTACACCCTACACCCTTTACCCTTTACCCTTTACCCTTTACCCTTTACCCTTTACCCTACACCCTACACCCTTTACCCTTTACCCTACACCCTTTACCCTTTACCCTACACCCTACACCCTTTACCCTTTACCCTACACCTTACACCCTACACCCTTAACCCTACACCCTACACCCTATACCCTTTACCCTACACCCTTTACCCTTTACCCTTTACCATACACCCTTTACCCTTTACCCTTTACCCTACACCCTACACCCTACACCCTACACCCTTTACCCTTTACCCTACACCCTACACCCTACACCCTACACCCTTTACCCTTTACACTTTACCCTTTACCCTACACCCTACACCCTACACCCTACACCCTACACCCTTTACCCTTTACCCTTTACCCTTTACCCTACACCCTACACCCTACACCCTACACCCTACACCCTACACCCTTTACCCTTATCCCTACACCCTACACCCTACACCCTTTACCCTTTACCCTACACCCTACACCCTACACCCTACACCCTACACCCTTTACCCTACACCCTACACCCTACACCCTACACCCTTTACCCTTTACCCTTTACCCTACACCCTACACCCTACACCCTTTACCCTTTACCCTACACCCTACACCCTTTACCCTTTACCCTACACCCTACACCCTACACCCTACACCCTTTACCCTTTACCCTACACCCTACACCCTACACCCTTTACCCTTTACCCTACACCCTTTACCCTTTACCCTACACCCTTTACCCTTTACCCTACACCCTTTACCCTACACCCTTTACCCTACACCCTTTACCCTTTACCCTACACCCTTTACCCACACCCTACACCCTACACCCTTTACCCTTTACCCTTTACCCTTTACCCTTTACCCTACACCCTTTACCCTACACCCTTCACCCTACACCCTTTACCCTTTACCCTACACCCTACACCCTTTACCCTTTACCCTACACCCTACACCCTTTACCCTACACCCTTTACTCTTTACCCTACACCCTTTACCCTTTACCCTACACCCTTTACCCTACACCCTTTACCCTTTACCCTACACCCTACACCCTTTACCCTTTACCCTACACCCTTTACCCTTTTCCCTACACCCTTTACCCTACACCCTTTACCCTACACCCTTTACCCTTTACCCTTTACCCTTTACCCTACACCCTACACCCTTTACCCTTTACCCTACACCCTTTACCCTTTACCCTTTACCCTTTACCCTTTACCCTTTACACTTTACCCTTTACCCTACACCCTACACCCTACACCCTACACCCTACACCCTTTACCCTTTACCCTTTACCCTTTACCCTTTACCCTACACCCTACACCCTACACCCTACACCCTACACCCTACACCCTACACCCTTTACCCTTATCCCTACACCCTACACCCTACACCCTTTACCCTTTACCCTACACCCTACACCCTACACCCTACACCCTTTACCCTACACCCTACACCCTACACCCTACACCCTTTACCCTTTACCCTTTACCCTACACCCTACACCCTACACCCTTTACCCTTTACCCTACACCCTACACCCTACACCCTACACCCTTTACCCTTTACCCTACACCCTACACCCTACACCCTACACCCTTTACCCTTTACCCTACACCCTACACCCTACACCCTTTACCCTTTACCCTACACCCTTTACCCTTTACCCTACACCCTTTACCCTTTACCCTACACCCTTTACCCTACACCCTTTACCCTAAACCCTTTACCCTTTACCCTACACCCTTTACCCACACCCTACACCCTACACCCTTTACCCTTTACCCTTTACCCTTTACCCTACACCCTTTACCCTACACCCTTCACCCTACACCCTTTACCCTTTACCCTACACCCTACACCCTTTACCCTTTACCCTTTACCCTACACCCTACACCCTTTACCCTACACCCTTTACTCTTTACCCTACACCCTTTACCCTTTACCCTACACCCTTTACCCTACACCCTTTACCCTTTACCCTACACCCTACACCCTTTACCCTTTACCCTACACCCTTTACCCTTTACCCTACACCCTTTACCCTACACCCTTTACCCTACACCCTTTACCCTTTACCCTTTACCCTTTACCCTACACCCTACACCCTTTACCCTTTACCCTACACCCTTTACCCTTTACCCTTTACCCTTTAACCTTTACCCTTTACCCTTTACCCTACACCCTACACCCTTCACCCTTTACCCTACACCCTACACCCTTTACCCTACACCCTACACCCTACACCCTTTACCCTACACCCTACACCCTTTACCCTACACCCTACACCCTTTACCCTACACCCTACACCCTACACCCTTTACCCTACACAGTGTACACTCTAAACACTGCATAGGGAAAAGGTTTGTAACTTCTGACTACATGTTTCTTTCTCTGTTTCAGCCTCGGTGACTTTGAATGTGAGAGTGTAGACAACATGGATTATGGTAAGGTACCTGAGACTGTAGACCCTATGATCTATACCCTATGACCTATACCCTATGATCTATACCCTACAACCCCATACTGTAGACCCTATGATCTATACCCTACAACCCCATACTGTAGACCCTATGATCTATACACTACAACCCCATACTGTAGACCCTATGATCTATACCCTATGATATATACCCTACAACCCCATACTGTAGACCCTATGATCTATACCCTACAACCCCATACTGTATACCCTATGATCTATACCCTACAACCCCATACTGTAGACCCTATGATCTATACCCTACAACCCCATACTGTAGACCCTATGATCTATACCCTATGATCTATACCCTACAACCCCATACTGTATACCCTATGATCTATACCCTACAACCCCATACTGTAGACCCTATGATCTATACCCTATGACCTATACCCTATGATCTATACCCTACAACACCATACTGTAGACCCTATGATCTATACCCTATGATCTATACCCTACAACCCCATACTGTAGACCCTATGATCTATACCCTACAACCCCATACTGTAGACCCTATGATCTATACCCTACAACCCCATACTGTAGACCCTATGATCTATACCCTACAACCCCATACTGTATACCCTATGATCTATACCCTATGATCTATACCCTACAACCCCATACTGTAGACCCTATGATCTATACCCTACAACCCCATACTGTAGACCCTATGATCTATACCCTATGATCTATACCCTACAACCCCATACTGTAGACCCTATGATCTATACCCTATGATCTATACCCTACAACCCCATACTGTAGACCCTATGATCTATACCCTACAACCCCATACTGTAGACCCTATGATCTATACCCTACAACCCCATACTGTAGACTCTATGATCTATACCCTATGATCTATACCCTACAACCCCATACTGTAGACCCTATGATCTATACCCTACAACCCCATACTGTAGACCCTATGATCTATACCCTATGATCTATACCCTACAACCCCATACTGTAGACATTATGATCTATACCCTATGATCTATACCCTACAACCCCATACTGTAGACCCTATGATCTATACCCTATGATCTATACCCTACAACCCCATACTGTAGACCCTATGATCTATACCCTACAACCCCATACTGTAGACCCTATGATCTATACCCTATGATCTATACCCTACAACCCCATACTGTAGACCCTATGATCTATACCCTCCAACCCCATACTGTATACCCTATGATCTATACCCTACAACCCCATACTGTAGACCCTATGATCTATACCCTACAACCCAATACTGTAGACCCTATGATCTATACCCTACAACCCCATACTGTAGACCCTATGATCTATACCCTATGATCTATACCCTATGATCTATACCCTACAACCCCATACTGTAGACCCTATGATCTATACCCTACAACCCCATACTGTAGACCCTATGATCTATACCCTATGATCTATACCCTATGATCTATACCCTACAACCCCATACTGTAGACCCTATGATCCATACCCTATGATCTATACCCTATGATCTATACCCTACAACCCCATACTGTATACCCTATGATCTATACCCTATGATCTATACCCTCCAACCCCATACTGTAGACCCTATGATCTATACCCTACAACCCCATACTGTAGACCCTATGATCTATACCCTATGATCTATACCCTACAACCCCATACTGTATACCCTATTCATTTTCATTTTTAGTCATTTAGCAAACGCTCTTATCCAGAGCGACTTACATGAGCAATTAGGGTTAAGTGCCTTGCTCAAGGGCACATCGACAGATTTTTCACCTAGTCGGCTCGGGGATTAGAACCAGCGACCTTTCGGTTACTGGCACAACGCTCTTAACCACTAAGCTACCTGGCGCTATGATATATACCCTATGATCTATACCCTCCAACCCCATACTGTAGACCCTATGATCTATACCCTACAACCCCATACTGTAGACCCTATGATCTATACCCTATGATCTATACCCTACAACCCCATACTGTAGACCCTATGATCTATACCCTCCAACCCCATGCTGTATACCCTATGATCTATACCCTATGATCTATACCCTACAACCCCATACTGTAGACCCTATGATCTATACCCTACAACCCCATACTGTATACCCTATGATCTATACCCTATGATCTATACCCTACAACCCCATACTGTAAACCCTATGATCTATACCCTATGATCTATACCCTATGATCTATACCCTATGATCTATACCCTACAACCCCATACTGTAGACCCTATGATCTATACCCTAAAACCCCATACTGTAGACCCTATGATCTATACCCTATGATCTATACCCTATGATCTATACCCTATGATCTATACCCTATGATCTATACCCTACAACCCCATACTGTAGACCCTATGATCTATACCCTATGATCTATACCCTATGATCTATACCCTACAACCCCATACTGTATACCCTATGATCTATACCCTATGATCTATACCCTCCAACCCCATACTTGTTTACCCTATGATCTATACCCTACAACACCATACTATATACCCTATGATCTATACCCTATGATCTATACCCTCCAACCCCATGCTGTATACCCTATACCCCTCTAATCATCTCTCCCTTCTCCCCTCCCCCTCTCTCCGTCCAGATGAGGAAATAGAGACGCAAGGTCCTCCCTCGCTCCACTCCTCCTCCTCCTCCCATCAGTCAGAATGTTTAGACTCCTATGACCTGGAGACCGTCAACAATATTTTCAGGAAACTGTCTCTGGAGAGGTACACACACACACACACACACACACACACACACACACACACACACACACACACACACACACACACACACACACACACACACATACACACACACACACACCCCTCCCCCTAGTGTATTTTCCCCCCCTCGTCTTCTGTTTTTACGTCCAGAGGCGGCACTCGTCACTTCCTGTTGAACGCGGAACGAGGGAGAGCGTTGTTTTGGAAAGTTTTGAAAGTCTATTGAAAATGTTACTAGATAGCTAACTTTTGAGTGAGGATCCCGTGACGCGGTTGGAATCAGTTACTGGGACCACTACTATCTGTCCAGTGATCCTGCTGACCAAGGCCGGGTCTGAGGAGCTGTTGGTATCAGTTACTGGGACCACTACTATCTGTCCAGTGATCCTGCTGACCAAGGCTGGGTCTGAGGAGCTGTTGGTATCAGTTACTGGGACCACTACTATCTGTCCAGTGATCCTGCTGACCAAGGCTGGGTCTGAGGAGCTGTTGGTATCAGTTACTGGGACCACTACTATCTGTCCAGTGATCCTGCTGATCAAGGCCGGGTCTGAGGAGCTGTTGGTATCAGTTACTGGGACCACTACTATCTGTCCAGTGATCCTGCTGACCAAGGCCGGGTCTGAGGAGCTGTTGGTATCAGTTACTGGGACCACTACTATCTGTCCAGTGATCCTGCTGACCAAGGCCGGGTCTGAGGAGCTGTTGGTATCAGTTACTGGGACCACTACTATCTGTCCAGTGATCCTGCTGACCAAGGCCGGGTCTGAGGAGCTGTTGGTATCAGTTACTGGGACCACTACTATCTGTCCAGTGATCCTGCTGACCAAGGCCGGGTCTGAGGAGCTGTTGGTATCAGTTACTGGGACCACTACTATCTGTCCAGTGATCCTGCTGACCAAGGCCGGGTCTGAGGAGCTGTTGGTATCAGTTACTGGGACCACTACTATCTGTCCAGTGATCCTGCTGACCAAGGCCGGGTCTGAGGAGCTGTTGGTATCAGTTACTGGGACCACTACTATCTGTCCAGTGATCCTGCTGACCAAGGCCGGGTCTGAGGAGCTGTTGGTATCAGTTACTGGGACCACTACTATCTGTCCAGTGATCCTGCTGACCAAGGCCGGGTCTGAGGAGCTGTTGGTATCAGTTACTGGGACCACTACTATCTGTCCAGTGATCCTGCTGACCAAGGCCGGGTCTGAGGAGCTGTTGGTATCAGTTACTGGGACCACTACTATCTGTCCAGGGATCCTGCTGACCAAGGGTCTGAGGAGCTGTTGGTATCAGTTACTGGGACCACTACTATCTGTCCAGTGATCCTGCTGACCAAGGCCGGGTCTGAGGAGCTGTTGGTATCAGTTACTGGGACCACTACTATCTGTCCAGTGATCCTGCTGACCAAGGCCGGGTCTGAGGAGCTGTTGGTATCAGTTACTGGGACCACTACTATCTGTCCAGTGATCCTGCTGACCAAGGCCGGGTCTGAGGAACTGTTGGTATCAGTTACTGGGACCACTACTATCTGTCCAGTGATCCTGCTGACCAAGGCCGGGTCTGAGGAGCTGTTGGTATCAGTTACTGGGACCACTACTATCTGTCCAGTGATCCTGCTGACCAAGGCCGGGTCTGAGGAGCTGTTGGTATCAGTTACTGGGACCACTACTATCTGTCCAGTGATCCTGCTGACCAAGGCCGGGTCTGAGGAGCTGTTGGTATCAGTTACTGGGACCACTACTATCTGTCCAGTGATCCTGCTGACCAAGGCCGGGTCTGAGGAGCTGTTGGTATCAGTTACTGGGACCACTACTATCTGTCCAGTGATCCTGCTGACCAAGGCCGGGTCTGAGGAGCTGTTGGTATCAGTTACTGGGACCACTACTATCTGTCCAGTGATCCTGCTGACCAAGGCTGGGTCTGAGGAGCTGTTGGTATCAGTTACTGGGACCACTACTATCTGTCCAGTGATCCTGCTGACCAAGGGTCTGAGGAGCTGTTGGTATCAGTTACTGGGACCACTACTATCTGTCCAGTGATCCTGCTGACCAAGGCCGGGTCTGAGGAGCTGTTGGTATCAGTTACTGGGACCACTACTATCTGTCCAGTGATCCTGCTGACCAAGGCCGGGTCTGAGGAGCTGTTGGTATCAGTTACTGGGACCACTACTATCTGTCCAGTGATCCTGCTGACCAAGGCCGGGTCTGAGGAGCTGTTGGTATCAGTTACTGGGACCACTACTATCTGTCCAGTGATCCTGCTGACCAAGGCCGGGTCTGAGGAGCTGTTGGTATCAGTTACTGGGACCACTACTATCTGTCCAGTGATCCTGCTGACCAAGGCCGGGTCTGAGGAGCTGTTGGTATCAGTTACTGGGACCACTACTATCTGTCCAGTGATCCTGCTGACCAAAGCCGGGTCTGAGGAGCTGTTGGTATCAGTTACTGGGACCACTACTATCTGTCCAGTGATCCTGCTGACCAAGGCCGGGTCTGAGGAGCTGTTGGTATCAGTTACTGGGACCACTACTATCTGTCCAGTGATCCTGCTGACCAAGGCTGGGTCTGAGGAGCTGTTGGTATCAGTTACTGGGACCACTACTATCTGTCCAGTGATCCTGCTGACCAAGGCTGGGTCTGAGGAGCTGTTGGTATCAGTTACTGGGACCACTACTATCTGTCCAGTGATCCTGCTGACCAAGGCTGGGTCTGAGGAGCTGTTGGTATCAGTTACTGGGAACACTACTATCTGTCCAGTGATCCTGCTGACCAAGGGTCTGAGGAGCTGTTGGTATCAGTTACTGGGACCACTACTATCTGTCCAGTGATCCTGCTGACCAAGGCCGGGTCTGAGGAGCTGTTGGTATCAGTTACTGGGACCACTACTATCTGTCCAGTGATCCTGCTGACCAAGGGTCTGAGGAGCTGTTGGTATCAGTTACTGGGACCACTACTATCTGTCCAGTGATCCTGCTGACCAAGGCCGGGTCTGAGGAGCTGTTGGTATCAGTTACTGGGACCACTACTATCTGTCCAGTGATCCTGCTGACCAAGGCCGGGTCTGAGGAGCTGTTGGTATCAGTTACTGGGACCACTACTATCTGTCCAGGGATCCTGCTGACCAAGGCTGGGTCTGAGGAGCTGTTGGTATCAGTTACTGGGACCACTACTATCTGTCCAGTGATCCTGATGACCAAGGCTGGGTCTGAGGAGCTGTTGGTATCAGTTACTGGGACCACTACTATCTGTCCAGGGATCCTGCTGACCAAGGCTGGGTCTGAGGAGCTGTTGGTATCAATTACTGGGACCACTACTATCTGTCCAGTGATCCTGCTGACCAAGGCTGGGTCTGAGGAGCTGTTGGTATCAGTTACTGGGACCACTACTATCTGTCCAGTGATCCTGCTGACCAAGGCTGGGTCTGAGGAGCTGTTGGTATCAGTTACTGGGACCACTACTATCTGTCCAGTGATCCTGATGACCAAGGCTGGGTCTGAGGAGCTGTTGGTATCAGTTACTGGGACCACTACTATCTGTCCAGGGATCCTGCTGACCAAGGGTCTGAGGAGCTGTTGGTATCAGTTACTGGGACCACTACTATCTGTCCAGTGATCCTGCTGACCAAGGCTGGGTCTGAGGAGCTGTTGGTATCAGTTACTGGGACCACTACTATCTGTCCAGTGATCCTGCTGACCAAGGCCGGGTCTGAGGAGCTGGTATCAGTTACTGGGACCACTACTATCTGTCCAGTGATCCTGCTGACCAAGGCTGGGTCTGAGGAGCTGTTGGTATCAGTTACTGGGACCACTACTATCTGTCCAGTGATCCTGCTGACCAAGGCCGGGTCTGAGGAGCTGTTGGTATCAGTTACTGGGACCACTACTATCTGTCCAGTGATCCTGCTGACCAAGGCCGGGTCTGAGGAGCTGTTGGTATCAGTTACTGGGACCACTACTATCTGTCCAGTGATCCTGCTGACCAAGGCTGGGTCTGAGGAGCTGTTGGTATCAGTTACTGGGACCACTACTATCTGTCCAGTGATCCTGCTGACCAAGGCCAGGTCTGAGGAGCTGTTGGTATCAGTTACTGGGACCACTACTATCTGTCCAGTGATCCTGCTGACCAAGGCCGGGTCTGAGGAGCTGTTGGTATCAGTTACTGGGACCACTACTATCTGTCCAGTGATCCTGCTGACCAAGGCCGGGTCTGAGGAGCTGTTGGTATCAGTTACTGGGACCACTACTATCTGTCCAGTGATCCTGCTGACCAAGGCCGGGTCTGAGGAGCTGTTGGTATCAGTTACTGGGACCACTACTATCTGTCCAGTGATCCTGCTGACCAAGGCCGGGTCTGAGGAGCTGTTGGTATCAGTTACTGGGACCACTACTATCTGTCCAGTGATCCTGCTGACCAAGGCTGGGTCTGAGGAGCTGTTGGTATCAGTTACTGGGACCACTACTATCTGTCCAGTGATCCTGCTGACCAAGGCTGGGTCTGAGGAGCTGTTGGTATCAGTTACTGGGACCCCTACTATCTGTCCAGTGATCCTGCTGACCAAGGCTGGGTCTGAGGAGCTGTTGGTATCAGTTACTGGGACCACTACTATCTGTCCAGGGATCCGGATGACCAAGGCCGGGTCTGAGGAGCTGTTGGTATCAGTTACTGGGACCACTACTATCTGTCCAGTGATCCTGCTGACCAAGGCTGGGTCTGAGGAGCTGTTGGTATCAGTTACTGGGACCACTACTATCTGTCCAGTGATCCTGCTGACCAAGGCTGGGTCTGAGGAGCTGTTGGTATCAGTTACTGGGACCACTACTATCTGTCCAGGGATCCTGCTGACCAAGGCCGGGTCTGAGGAGCTGTTGGTATCAGTTACTGGGACCACTACTATCTGTCCAGTGATCCTGCTGACCAAGGCCGGGTCTGAGGAGCTGTTGGTATCAGTTACTGGGACCACTACTATCTGTCCAGTGATCCGGCTGACCAAGGCTGGGTCTGAGGAGCTGTTGGTATCAGTTACTGGGACCACTACTATCTGTCCAGTGATCCTGCTGACCAAGGCCGGGTCTGAGGAGCTGTTGGTATCAGTTACTGGGACCACTACTATCTGTCCAGTGATCCTGCTGACCAAGGCCGGGTCTGAGGAGCTGTTGGTATCAGTTACTGGGACCACTACTATCTGTCCAGTGATCCTGCTGACCAAGGCCGGGTCTGAGGAGCTGTTGGTATCAGTTACTGGGACCACTACTATCTGTCCAGTGATCCTGCTGACCAAGGGTCTGAGGAGCTGTTGGTATCAGTTACTGGGACCACTACTATCTGTCCAGTGATCCTGCTGACCAAGGCCGGGTCTGAGGAGCTGTTGGTATCAGTTACTGGGACCACTACTATCTGTCCAGGGATCCTGCTGACCAAGGCCGGGTCTGAGGAGCTGTTGGTATCAGTTACTGGGACCACTACTATCTGTCCAGTGATCCTGCTGACCAAGGCTGGGTCTGAGGAGCTGTTGGTATATGTTACTGGGACCACTACTATCTGTCCAGGGATCCTGCTGACCAAGGCCGGGTCTGAGGAGCTGTTGGTATCAGTTACTGGGACCACTACTATCTGTCCAGTGATCCTGCTGACCAAGGCCGGGTCTGAGGAGCTGTTGGTATCAGTTACTGGGACCACTACTATCTGTCCAGTGATCCTGCTGACCAAGGCCGGGTCTGAGGAGCTGTTGGTATCAGTTACTGGGACCACTACTATCTGTCCAGTGATCCTGCTGACCAAGGCCGGGTCTGAGGAGCTGTTGGTATCAGTTACTGGGACCACTACTATCTGTCCAGTGATCCTGCTGACCAAGGCTGGGTCTGAGGAGCTGTTGGTATCAGTTACTGGGACCACTACTATCTGTCCAGGGATCCTGCTGACCAAGGCTGGGTCTGAGGAGCTGTTGGTATCAGTTACTGGGACCACTACTATCTGTCCATTGATCCTGCTGACCAAGGCTGGGTCTGAGGAGCTGTTGGTATCAGTTACTGGGACCACTACTATCTGTCCAGGGATCCTGCTGACCAAGGCTGGGTCTGAGGAGCTGTTGGTATCAGTTACTGGGACCACTACTATCTGTCCAGTGATCCTGATGACCAAGGCTGGGTCTGAGGAGCTGTTGGTATCAGTTACTGGGACCACTACTATCTGTCCAGGGATCCTGCTGACCAAGGCCGGGTCTGAGGTGCTGTTGGTATCAGTTACTGGGACCACTACTATCTGTCCAGGGATCCTGCTGACCAAGGCCGGGTCTGAGGAGCTGTTGGTATCAGTTACTGGGACCACTACTATCTGTCCAGTGATCCTGCTGACCAAGGCTGGGTCTGAGGAGCTGTTGGTATCAGTTACTGGGACCACTACTATCTGTCCAGGGATCCTGCTGACCAAGGCCGGGTCTGAGGAGCTGTTGGTATCAGTTACTGGGACCACTACTATCTGTCCAGTGATCCTGCTGACCAAGGCCGGGTCTGAGGAGCTGTTGGTATCAGTTACTGGGACCACTACTATCTGTCCAGTGATCCTGCTGACCAAGGCCGGGTCTGAGGAGCTGTTGGTATCAGTTACTGGGACCACTACTATCTGTCCAGTGATCCTGCTGACCAAGGCCGGGTCTGAGGAGCTGTTGGTATCAGTTACTGGGACCACTACTATCTGTCCAGTGATCCTGCTGACCAAGGCTTGGTCTGAGGAGCTGTTGGTATCAGTTACTGGGACCACTACTATCTGTCCAGGGATCCTGCTGACCAAGGCCGGGTTTGAGGAGCTGTTGGTATCAGTTACTGGGACCACTACTATCTGTCCAGTGATCCTGCTGACCAAGGCTGGGTCTGAGGAGCTGTTGGTATCAGTTACTGGGACCACTACTATCTGTCCAGGGATCCTGCTGACCAAGGCCAGGTCTGAGGAGCTGTTGGTATCAGTTACTGGGACCACTACTATCTGTCCAGTGATCCTGCTGACCAAGGCCGGGTCTGAGGAGCTGTTGGTATCAGTTACTGGGACCACTACTATCTGTCCAGTGATCCTGCTGACCAAGGCCGGGTCTGAGGAGCTGTTGGTATCAGTTACTGGGACCACTACTATCTGTCCAGTGATCCTGCTGACCAAGGCCGGGTCTGAGGAGCTGTTGGTATCAGTTACTGGGACCACTACTATCTGTCCAGTGATCCTGCTGACCAAGGCTGGGTCTGAGGAGCTGTTTGACGTAGCAGCTAGCCTTACTGCTAGCTAGCTGCCTATCAAGCTAGCTGGGTTTCCTTGAGGGCTTGAACGCAGGCCGCGACACGGTTAGCCATTTTGGCTGGGACCGCGGATTGTCCCGGGTTTGTGGCTGTCTAGATCCCTGATTAATACACCACTACATATCTTCCTGGGGTTTATTATTGATCCCGATTAGTTCCTGCCAAGGCAGCAGCTACTCTTCCTGGGGTTTATTATGGATCCACAAAATATAAAACAGTACATCATATAACATTATTACACCACTACATATCTACAATACAAAATGTATAAAACCACCATACAACAATATTACAATGTACATGTGTGGAGAGTGCGCGTGCTAGTGTCTGTGTTTGTGTGTGTATCTGTACCTGTGTGTGTGTGTATCTCTTCAGAGAGATTTATTTTTATCAGTTTTTAAAAAATCTGATTCTACTGCTTGCATCAGTTACCTGATGTGGCATAGCGTTCCATGTAGTCATGGCTCTATGTAGTACTGTGCGCCTCCCACAGTCTGTTCTGGACTTGGGGATTGTGAAGAGACCTCTGGTGGTGGCATGTCTTGTGGGGTATGCATGGGTGTCCGAGCTGTGTGCTTGTTGTTTAAACAGACACCTCGGTGCATTCAGCTTGAAAACACTTCTTACAAAACAAGTAGTGATGAAGTCAATCTCTCCTCCACTTTGAGAAATGAGAGATTTACATGCATATTATTAATGTTAGCTCTCTGTGTACAATTAAGGGCCAGCCGTTCTGCCCTGTTCTGAGCCAATTGTAATTTTCCAAAGGTCCCTCTTTGTGGCACCTGACCACACAACTGAACAGTAGTCCAGGTGTGACAAAACTAGGGCCTGTAGGACCTGCCTTGTTGATAGTGCTGTTAAGAAGGCAGAGCAGCCCTTTATTATGGACAGACTTCTCCCCATCCTAGCTACTGTTGGATCAACATGTTTTGACCATGACAGTTGACAATCCAGGGTTACTCCAGGCAGTTTAGTCACCTCAATTTCCACATGATTCATTACAAGATTTAGTTGAGGTTTAGGGTTTAGTGAATGATTTGTTCCAAATACAATGCTTTTAGTTTTTAAATATTTAGGACTAACTTATTCCTTGCCACCCATTCTGAAACTAACTGCAGCTCTTTGTTAAGTGTTGCTGTCATTTCAGTCGCTGTAGTAGCTGATGTGTATAGTGTTGAGTCACCCACATACATAGACACACTGGCTTTACTCAAAGCCAGTGGCATGTCATTGGTAAAGATTGAAAAAAGTAAGGGGCCTAGACAGCTGCCCTGGGGAATTCCTGATTCTACCTGGATTATGTGGGAGAGTCTTCCATTAAAGAACAATCTCTGTGTTCTGTTAGACAGGTAACTCTTTATCGACAATATATCAGGGGGTGTAAAGCCGTAACACATACGTTTTTCCAGCAGCAGACTATGATCGATATTGTCAAAAGCCGCACTGAAGTCTAACAAAACAGACCATACAATCTTTTTATCGTCAATTTCTCTCAGCCAATCATCAGTCATTTGTGTAAGTGTCGTGCTTGTTGAATGTCCGTCCCTATAAGCGTGCGAAGAAGATGTCGCCGGAGAAGATGGCTGCCGTTTTACAGCCCTCTAACCAATTGTACTATTATGTGTGTTTTTTCGCATTATTTGTAATTTATTCTGTACATAATGTTTCTGCCATCATCTCTTATAACCAAAAAGAGCTTCTGGATATCAGGACAGCGATTACTCACCTCGTATTGGACGAAGATTTTTTCTTCAACAAGTCGGACGCGAAGGATATCCTACAGACACCCGACAAGGCCCAAATCCCCGTCATTCGCAGGAGAAAGAGACAGTGATATCGTGGACGTAGGTCGGGGTGCCTCGTAAGGATCCGACGGCAAGCGAGTAAACTGCCTCTTCCATCAATCCTATTAGCCAATCTTCAGTCATTGGAAAATAAATTAGATGACCTAAGAGCACAGTTATCCTACCAACGGGACATTAAAAATTGTAATATCTTATGTTTCACCGAGTCGTGGCTGAACAACGACATGGACAACATACAGCTAGCGGGCTATACGCTACATCGGCAGGATAGAACGGCTGACTCCGGTAAGACAAGGGGTGGCGGTCTGTGTATATTTGTAAACAACAGCTGGTGCACAAAATCAAATACTAAGGAAGTCTCGAGGGTTTGCTCGCCTGAGGTAGAGTATCTTATGATAAGCTGTAGACCACACTATTTACCAAGAGAGTTTTTATCTATATTTTTCATAGCTGTCTATCTACCACCACAAACCAATGCTGCCATTAAGATTGCACTCCATGAGCTGTATAAGGCCATAACTAAGCAGGAAAACACTCATCCAGAGGCAGCGCTCCTAGTGGCCGGGGACGTTAATGCAGGGAAACTTAAATCCGTTCTACCTAATTTCTACCAGCATGTTAAATGTGCAACCAGAGGAAAAAAAACTCTAGACCACCTTTACTCCACACACAGAGACGCATACAAAGCTCTCCCTCGCCCTCCATTTGGCAAATCTGACCATAACTCTATCCTCCTGATTCCTGCTTACAAGCAAAAACTAAAGCAGGAAGCACCAGTGGTTAATAAAAAAGTGGTCAGATGACGCAGATGCTAAGCTACAGGACTGTTTTGCTAGCACATACTGGAAAATGTTCTGGGATTCTTCAGATAGCATTGAGGAGTACACCACATCAGTCACTGGCTTCATCAATAAGTGCATCGATGACGTCGTCCTCACAGTGACCGTACGTACATACCCCAACCAGAAGCCATGGATTACAGGCAACATCCGCACTGAGCTAAAGGGTAGAGCTGCCGCTTTCATGGAGCGGGACTCTAACCCGGACACTTATAAGAAATCCCGCTATGCCCTCCAACGAACCATCAAACAGGCAAAGAGTCAATACAGGACTAAGATTGAATCGTATTACAGCGGCTCTGACACTCGTCGGATGTGGCAGGGCTTGA
Source organism: Coregonus lavaretus (assembly GCF_964263955.1). Classification (NCBI taxonomy): domain Eukaryota; kingdom Metazoa; phylum Chordata; class Actinopteri; order Salmoniformes; family Salmonidae; genus Coregonus; species Coregonus lavaretus. Next base: position 166,276 of record NW_028165437.1, on the reverse strand, counting down.
AAACTATTACAGACTACAAAGGGAAGCACAGCCGCGAGCTGCCCAGTGACACAAGCCTACCAGACGAGCAGAAACCACTTCTATGCTCGCTTAGAGGCAAGCAACACTGAAGCATGCATGAGAGCACCAGCTGTTCAGGATGACTATGTGATCACGCTCTCCGTACCCGATGTGAGTAAGACTTTTAAGCAGGTCAACATTCACAAGGACGCAGGTCCAGACGGATTACCAGGACATGTACTCTGAGCATTTGCTGGCCAACTGGCAAGTGTCTTCACCGACATTTTCAACATGTCCCTGACTGAGTCTATAATACCAACGTTTCAAGCAGACCACCATAGTCCCCGTGCCCAAGGACACTAAGATAACCTGCCTAAATGACTACCGACCCGTAGCACTGACGTCTGTAGCCATGAAGTGCTTTGAAAGGCTGGTCATGGCTCACATCAACACCATTATCCCAGAAACCCTAGACCCACTCCAATTTGCATACCACCCCAACAGATCCACAGAAGATGCAATCTCTATTGCACTCCACACTGCCCTTTCCCACCTGGACAAGAGGAACACTTACGTGAGAATGCTATTCATTGACTACAGCTCAGCATTCAACACCATAGTGCCCTCAAAGCTCATCACTAAGCTAAGGACCCTGGGACTAAACACCTCCCTCTGCAACTGGATCCTGGACTTCCTGACGGGCCGCCCCCAGGTGGTAAGGGTAGGTAACAACACATCTGCCACACTGATCCTCAACATGGGGGCCCCTCAGGGGTGCGTGCTCAGTCCCCTCCTGTACTCCCTGTTCACCCATGACTGCATTGCCAGGCACGACTCCAACACCATCATTAAGTTTGCTGACGACACAACAGTGGTAGGCCTGATCACCGACAATGATGAGAAAGCCTATAGGGAGGAGGTCAGAGACCTGGCCATGTGGTGCCAGGATAACAACCTCTCCCTCAACCTGACAAAGACAAAGGAGATGATTGTGGACTACAGGAAAAAAAAGAGGACTGAGCACGCCCCCATTCTCATCGACGGGGCTGTAGTGGAACAGGTTGAGAGCTTCAAGTTCCTTGGTGTCCACATCACCAACGAACTATCATGGTCCAAACACACCAAGACAGTCGTGAAGAGGGCATGACAAAGCCTATTCCCCCTCAGGAGACTGAAAAGATTTGGCATGGGTCCTCAGATCCTCAAAAAGTTATACAGCTGCACCATCGAGAGCATCCTGACTGGTTGCATCACCGCCTGGTATGGCAACTGCTCGGCCTCCGACCGCAAGGCACTACAGAGAGTAGTGCGTACGGCCCAGTACATCACTGGGGCCAAGCTTCCTGCCATCCAGGACCTCTATACCAGGCGGTGTCAGAGGAAGGCCCTCAAAATTGTCAAAGACTCCAGCCACCCTAGTCATAGACTGTTCTCTCTGCTACTGCACGGCAAGCGGTACCGGAGCGCCAAGTCTAGGTCCAAAAGGCTTCTCAACAGCTTCTACCCCCAAGCCATAAGACTCCTGAACAGCTAATCATGGCTACCCGGACTATTTGCATTGCCCCCCCACCCCATCTTTTTACGCTGCTGCTACTCTGTTAATTATTTATGCATAGTCACTTTAACTCTACCCACATGTACATACAATGCCCTCCACAATTATTGGCACCCCTGTTTAAGATGTGGTCGAGGACTTCCAAAAATTCTCCTTTTTTTTTTTAACAACATAGAACCCAAATGCATTTATTTAAGTACATTACTTTGGTGTAAAAAAAAAAAAATCACACATTTAGAAAAAAAATAACTTGAAATCATGTGTCCCACAATTATTGGCACCCCTGATGTTAATACTTTGTACAACCCCCTTTTGCCAACAAGACAGCACTTAATCTCCTCCTATAACATTTCACAAGATTGGAGAACACAGAGAGAGGGATCTTTGACCATTCTTCTTTGCACAATCTTTCTAGATCATCCAGTGTCCTGGGTCCTCTTTTATGCACTCTCCTCTTTAGCTCGCCCCACAGGTTTTCGATTGGGTTGAGGTCTGGGGACTGAGATGGCCATGGGAGGACCTTGAGTTTGTGACTGCTGAACCATTTTTGTGTAGATTTTGCCACATGTTTTGGATCATTATCCTGCTGAAAGACCCAATGACGACCCATCTTCAGCTTTCTGGTAGAGGCCATCAGGTTTTTATTTAAAATGTCCTGGTAGTTCAAAGCGTTCATAATGCCATGCACCCTAACAAGGTTCCCAGGGCCTTTGGAAGAGAAACAGGCCCACAGCATCACAGATCCTCCACCATACTTCACGGTGGGCATGAGGTGCTTTTCGGCATACTCATCTTTTGTTTTACGCCAGACCCACTTAGAGTGTTTGTTGCCAAAAAGCTCAATCTTAGTCTCATCTGACCAAAGCACACGATCCCAGTTGAAGTCCCAGTGCCGCTTAGCAAACTCCAGACGTTTACGTTTGTGAGTGTTAGTGAGAAAAGGCTTTTTCCTTGCATGCCTCCCAAACAGCTTGTTGGCATGTAGAGAGCAGAGCGTCTGATGGTTGTTTTGGAGACTTTGTGACCCCAAGATGCCACTCTTTGATGCAATTCTGTGACAGTGAGCTTAGGACTTTTTTTTACTTCTCTTACCATCCTCCTCACTGTGCGTTGTGGCAAGATAAACTTGGGACCTCTTCCAGCCTTGTTTGTCACTGTTCCAGTTGTTTTAAACTTCTTATTGATTCCTCTGACTGTAGATACGGGCAAGTTAAGGCGAGTGGCTATTTTCTTGTAGCCATTGCCTGACTTATGAAGGTCGACACAAATCTGCCTTACTTGAATGGTGTGTTCTCTTGTCTTTGCCATGTTGACAAATGGGTAAGAGAATTAGGCCTCTGTGTCACGTCATATTTATACCCCAGGGAAACAGGAAGTCATGAATTACTAATTAAAAGTTCCTAGATACCCTGACCAACTTTAGCAACTACAGAAAAATGTGTTTAAAAAAAAATCAATTAAAATTTTCAGCGGAATTGTTAGGGGTGCCAATAATTGTGGGACACATGATTTCAAGTTGATTTTTTTCTAAATGTGTGATTTTTTTTTTTACCACCAAAGTAATGTACTTAAATAAAAGGTTGGATTTTTCTCTTTTTTTGCATTTGGGTTCTATGTTGTTTAAAAAAAAAAGGAGAATTTTTGGAAGTCCTCGACCACATCTTAAACAGGGGTGCCAATAATAGTGGAGGGCACTGTATTACCTCAACTACCTCAACTAGCCGGTGCCCCCGCACATTGACTCTGCACCGGTACCCCCCTGTATATAGCCTCCCTACTGTTATTTTATTTTACTTCTGCTCTTTTTTTCTCAACACTTTTTTGTTGTTGTTTTATTTTACTTTTTTTTATAAAAAAATAAATGCATTGTTGGTTAAGGGCTGTAAGTAAGCATTTCTCGGTAATGTCTACACCTGTTGTATTCGGCGCATGTGGCAAATAAAATTTGATTTAATTTAATTTTATTTGAAGTCTGTTGTCAATTTGTTTATTGTAAAAAATAATTGTCAAATACAATTTTTTCCAAAAGGGTTGGTAATAGGGTAGCGGAATAACTTTTGCTTACCTCCAGGCCTGAGTGCCTTTGACACTTTCTAGTAGGCTTAGATTTAAGATATGGCAAATAGGAGTGGCACACACTTTCTAGTAGTTGTTAACTGTAAAATATCATTGTATCTGGTCAAACACAATTATTTCCCAAAGTGTAATAAGGGTTGGTAACAGGCTGATTGGTCGGCTATTTGAGCCAGTAAAGGGGGCTTAACTATTCTTAGGTAGCGGAATGACTTTTGCTTCCCTCCAGGCCTGAGGGCACACACTTTCTAGTAGGCTTAGATTGAAGATATGGCAAATAGGAGTGGCTATTAACCTCATACATTTTCCGTCCAAGTTGTCAGACCCCGGTGGCTTGTCATTGTTGATAGACAACAATCATTTTTTCACCTCTTCCACACTCACTTTACAGAATTCAAAACTACAGTGCTTGTCTTTCATAATTGTATCAGTTATACTTTGATGTGTAGTATCAGTGTTTGTTGCTGTCATGTCATGCCTAAGTTTGCTAATCTTGCCAATGAAAAAGTCATTAAAGTAATTGGCAATATCAGTGGGTGTTGTGATGAATGAGGCATCTGATTCAATGAATGATGGAGCTGAGTTTGCCTTTTTGCCCAAAACTTCCTTTAAGGCAAACTTAGGCAGGAAATGACAACAACGAACAGTGAGCCATC
>NW_028165437.1:144492-159492 GCF_964263955.1 Coregonus lavaretus | reverse complement strand
GTAAGTCTTTACACTGTACTGTAGACGTACACACAAACACACGCACACACACCATTCTAAATACACTAACATAATTCTAAATACACTGACATAATTCTAAATCCCTTAACAGAATTCCAAATACACTAACATAATTCTAAATCCCCTAACAAAATTCTAAATACACTAACATAATTCTAAATACACTGACATAATTCTAAATCCCTTAACAGAATTCCAAATACACTAACATAATTCTAAATCCCTTAACAGAATTCTAAATACACTAACAGCATTCTACTGTAAATACCTTAACACCATTCTAAATCCCCTAACACCATTGTAAATCCTTTAACAATATTCTGAATCCCCTAACAGCATTCTAAATACTCTTACACCATTGTACATCCTCTAAAAGCATTGTAAACCCCCTACAGCCTTGTAAATCCCCTAACACCATTCTAAATCCCCTAACACCATTATAAATCCCCTAACACCATTATAAATCCCCTAACATCATTGTACAGTAAATCCCCTAACATCATTGTACAGTAAATCCCTTAACACCATTTTAAATGTCCTAATACCATTGTAAACCCCTAACACCATTGTAAATCCCCTAACAGCATTGTAAATCCCCTAACCACATTCTAAATCCCCTAACACCATTGTAAATCCCCTAACCACATTCTAAATCCCCTAACACCATTGTAAATCCTCTAACACCATTCTAAATCCCCTAACACCATTGTAAATCCCCTAACCACATTCTAAATCCCCTAACAGCATTGTAAATCCCTTAACAATATTCTAAATCCCCTAACAGCATTCTAAATACCCTTACACCATTGTAAATCCTCTAAAAGCGTTGTCAATCTGCTAACACCATTGTAAATAGCCTAACAACATTCTAAATCCCCTAACACCACTGTAAATCCCCTATTTCCGTTGTAAAACCCCTAACACCATTGTAAATTCCCTAACAGTATTCTCAATCCCCTAACAGCATTGTAAATCCCCTAAAACCATTGTAAATCCCCTAACAGCATTGTAAATCCCCTAACACCATTGTAAATCCCTTGACACCATTGTAAATCCCCTAACACCATTGTAAATCCCTTAACACCATTGTAAATCCCCTAACACCATTGTAAATCCCCTAACAGCATTGTAAATTCCCTAACAGCATTGTAAATCCCTTGACACCATTGTAAATCCCCTAACACCATTGTAAATCCCCTAACAGCATTGTAAATCCCCTAACACCATTGTAAATCCCCTAACAGCATTGTAAATCCCCTAACACCATTGTAAATCCCTTAACACCATTGTAAATCCCCTAACAGCATTGTAAATCCCCTAACCCATTGTAAAACCCTTAACACCATTGTAAATCCCCTAACACCATTGTAAATCCCCTAACAGCATTGTAAATCCCCTAACCCATTGTAAATCCCTTAACACCATTGTAAATCCCCTAACACCATTGTAAATCCCCTAACAGCATTGTAAATCCCCTAACCCATTGTAAATCCCTTAACACCATTGTAAATCCCCTAACACCATTGTAAATCCCCTAACAGCATTGTAAATCCCCTAACCCATTGTAAATCCCTTAACACCATTGTAAATCCCCTAACACCATTGTAAATCCCCTAACAGCATTGTAAATCCCCTAACACCATTGTAAATCCCTTGACACCATTGTAAATCCCCTAACAGCATTGTAAATCCCCTAACAGCATTGTAAATCCCCTAACACCATTGTAAATCCCCTAACAGCATTGTAAATCCCCTAACACCCAGTCAAAACTGTTCGCTGCTCTGGCACCCCAATGGTGGAACAAGCTCCCTCACGACGCCAGGACAGCGGAGTCACTCACCACCTTCCGGAGACATTTGAAACCCCACCTCTTTAAGGAATACCTGGGATAGGATAAAGTATTCCTTCTAACCCCCCCCCCCCCCCAAATTGTAAAGTGGTTATCCCACTGGCTATAGGGTGAACGCACCAATTTGTGAGTCGCTCTGGCTAAGAGCGTCTGCTAAATGACGTTAATGTGCCCTTGAGCAAGGCACTTAACCCTAATTGCTCCTGTAAGTCGCTCTGGTTAAGAGCGTCTGCTAAATGACTAAAATGTAAATGTAATGTAAATGTAAATCCCTTAACACCATTGTAAATCCCCTAACAGCATTGTAATTCCCCTAACCCATTGTAAATCCCTTAACACCATTGTAAATCCCCTAACACCATTGTAAATCCCCTAACAGCATTGTAAATCCCCTAACCCATTGTAAATCCCTTAACACCATTGTAAATCCCCTAACACCATTGTAAATCCCTTAACACCATTGTAAATCCCCTAACCCATTGTAAATCCCCTAACAGCATTGTAAATCCCCTAACACCATTGTAAATCCCATAACACCATTGTAAATCCCTTAACACCATTGTAAATCCCCTAACCCATTGTAAATCCCCTAACAGCATTGTAAATCCCCTAACACCATTGTAAATCCCTTAACACCATTGTAAATCCCCTAACACCATTGTAAATCCCATAACCCATTGTAAATCCCCTAACCCATTGTAAATCCCTAACAGCATTGTAAATCCCCTAACAGCATTGTAAATCCCCTAACCCATTGTAAATCCCCTAACCCATTGTAAATCCCCTAACCCATTGTAAATCCCCTAACCCATTGTAAATCCCCTAACACCATTGTAAATCCCCTAACAGCATTGTAAATCCCCTAACACCATTGTAAATCCCCTAACAGCATTGTAAATCCCCTAACACCATTGTAAACCCCTTAACACCATTGTAAATCCCCTAACCCATTGTAAATCCCCTAACAGCATTGTAAATCCCCTAACACCATTGTAAATCCCTTAACACCATTGTAAATCCCCTAACACCATTGTAAATCCCATAACCCATTGTAAATCCCCTAACCCATTGTAAATCCCATAACACCATTGTAAATCCCTTAACACCATTGTAAATCCCCTAACCCATTGTAAATCCCCTAACAGCATTGTAAATCCCCTAACACCATTGTAAATCCCTTAACACCATTGTAAATCCCCTAACACCATTGTAAATCCCATAACCCATTGTAAATCCCCTAACCCATTGTAAATCCCTAACAGCATTGTAAATCCCCTAACAGCATTGTAAATCCCCTAACCCATTGTAAATCCCCTAACCCATTGTAAATCCCCTAACCCATTGTAAATCCCCTAACACCATTGTAAATCCCCTAACAGCATTGTAAATCCCCTAACACCATTGTAAATCCCCTAACATCATTGTAAATCCCCTAACACCATTGTAAACCCCTTAACACCATTGTAAATCCCCTAACAGCATTGTAAATCCCCTAACCCATTGTAAATCGCCTAACACCATTGTAAACCCCTTAACACCATTGTAAATCCCCTAACACCATTGTAAATCCCCTAACAGCATTGTAAATCCCCTAACCCATTGTAAATCCCCTAACCCATTGTAAATCCCCTAACCCATTGTAAATCGCCTAACCCATTGTAAATCCTCTAACCCATTGTAAATCCCCTAACCCATTGTAAATCCCCTAACCCCATTGTAAATCCCCTAACCCCATTGTAAATCCCCTAACCCATTGTAAATCCCCTAACCCATTGTAAATCCCCTAACCCATTGTAAATCCCCTAACCCATTGTAAATCCCCTAACCCATTGTAAATCCCCTAACCCCATTGTAAATCCCCTAACCCCATTGTAAATCCCCTAACCCATTGTAAATCCCCTAACCCATTGTAAATCCCCTAACCCATTGTAAATCCCCTAACCCATTGTAAATCCCCTAACCCATTGTAAATCCCCTAACCCCATTGTAAATCCCCTAACCCATTGTAAATCCCCTAACCCATTGTAAATCCCCTAACACCATTGTAAATCCCCTAACCCATTGTAAATCCCCTAACCCCATTGTAAATCCCCTAACCCATTGTAAATCCCCTAACCCATTGTAAATCCCCTAACAGCATTGTAAATCCCCTAACCCATTGTAAATCCCCTAACACCATTGTAAATCCCCTAACCCATTGTAAATCCCCTAATCCATTGTAAATCCCCTAACAGCATTGTAAATCCCCTAACCCATTGTAAATCCCCTAACCCATTGTAAATCCCCTAACACCATTGTAAATCCCTTAACACCATTGTAAATCCCCTAACCCATTGTAAATCCCCTAACCCATTGTAAATCCCATAACCCCATTGTAAATCCCCTAACCCCATTGTAAATCCCCTAACCCATTGTAAATCCCCTAACCCATTGTAAATCCCCTAACCCATTGTAAATCCCCTAACCCCATTGTAAATCCCCTAACCCATTGTAAATCCCATAACCCCATTGTAAATCCCCTAACCCATTGTAAATCCCCTAACCCCATTGTAAATCCCCTAACCCCATTGTAAATCCCCTAACCCATTGTAAATCCCCTAACCCATTGTAAATCCCCTAACCCATTGTAAATCCCCTAACCCATTGTAAATCCCCTAACCCATTGTAAATCCCCTAACCCATTGTAAATCCCCTAACCCATTGTAAATCGCCTAACACCATTGTAAACCCCTTAACACCATTGTAAATCCCCTAACACCATTGTAAATCCCCTAACAGCATTGTAAATCCCCTAACCCATTGTAAATCCCCTAACCCATTGTAAATCCCCTAACCCATTGTAAATCGCCTAACCCATTGTAAATCCCCTAACCCATTGTAAATCCCCTAACCCATTGTAAATCCCCTAACCCCATTGTAAATCCCCTAACCCCATTGTAAATCCCCTAACCCATTGTAAATCCCCTAACCCATTGTAAATCCCCTAACCCATTGTAAATCCCCTAACCCATTGTAAATCCCCTAACCCATTGTAAATCCCCTAACCCCATTGTAAATCCCCTAACCCCATTGTAAATCCCCTAACCCATTGTAAATCCCCTAACCCATTGTAAATCCCCTAACCCATTATAAATCCCCTAACCCATTGTAAATCCCCTAACCCATTGTAAATCCCCTAACCCATTGTAAATCCCCTAACCCCATTGTAAATCCCCTAACCCATTGTAAATCCCCTAACACCATTGTAAATCCCCTAACCCATTGTAAATCCCCTAACCCCATTGTAAATCCCCTAACCCATTGTAAATCCCCTAACCCATTGTAAATCCCCTAACAGCATTGTAAATCCCCTAACCCATTGTAAATCCCCTAACACCATTGTAAATCCCCTAACCCATTGTAAATCCCCTAACCCATTGTAAATCCCCTAACAGCATTGTAAATCCCCTAACCCATTGTAAATCCCCTAACCCATTGTAAATCCCCTAACACCATTGTAAATCCCTTAACACCATTGTAAATCCCCTAACCCATTGTAAATCCCCTAACCCATTGTAAATCCCATAACCCCATTGTAAATCCCCTAACCCCATTGTAAATCCCCTAACCCATTGTAAATCCCCTAACCCATTGTAAATCCCCTAACCCATTGTAAATCCCCTAACCCCATTGTAAATCCCCTAACCCATTGTAAATCCCATAACCCCATTGTAAATCCCCTAACCCATTGTAAATCCCCTAACCCCATTGTAAATCCCCTAACCCCATTGTAAATCCCCTAACCCATTGTAAATCCCCTAACCCATTGTAAATCCCCTAACCCATTGTAAATCCCCTAACCCATTGTAAACCCCCTAACCCATTGTAAATCCCCTAACCCATTGTAAATCCCCTAACCCATTGTAAATCCCCTAACCCATTGTAAATCCCCTAACCCATTGTAGTGGTGGTTTTATCTGCATCTGTTCTGGACACAACCTCTCTTTATGCTCAGGCTTCAAACATAGCTAAAAAACTTTTCGCAATATAGTATGTGTGTGTGTGTGTGTGTGTGTGTGTGTGTGTGTGTGTGTGTGTGTGTGTGTGTCTGTGTGTGTCTGTGTGTGTCTGTGTGTGTCTGTGTGTGTGTGTGTGTTGTGTGTGTGTGTGTCTGTGTGTGTGTGTGTGTCTGTGTGTGTGTGTGTGTTGTGTGTGTGTGTGTCTGTGTGTGTCTGTGTGTGTCTGTGTGTGTCTGTGTGTGTGTGTGTGTTGTGTGTGTGTGTGTCTGTGTGTGTGTGTGTCTGTGTGTGTCTGTGTGTGTGTGTGTGCCAGGGTACCGGAGGCTGCAGAGGGATCTATCGGAGGGAACGGTGACGTCAGGAGACTCATTCTACATCAGAACCAACCTCAACATCTCTGGCCAATCAGACACCTGCTCTCTGAGCGTGCATTGTGACGAGGTACCTGCTGACCCTGACCCTAACCCCTGACCTCTAACCCTAACCCTGCTCTCTGAGCATGCTCTGAGACGAGGTACCTGCTGACCCTAACCCCTAACCCCTAACCCTAACCCTGCTCTCTGAGCATGCTCTGAGACGAGGTACCTGCTGACCCTAACCCCTAACCCCTAACCCTAACCCTGCTCTCTGAGCATGCTCTGAGACGAGGTACCTGCTGACCCTAACCCCTAACCCCTAACCCTAACCCCTAACCCTGCTCTCTGAGCATGCTCTGAGACGAGGTACCTGCTGACCCTAACCCCTAACCCCTAACCCCTAACCCTAACCCTGCTCTCTGAGCATGCTCTGAGACGAGGTACCTGCTGACCCTAACCCTAACCCCTAACCCCTAACCTCTAACCTCTAACCCTGCTCTCTGAGCATGCTCTGAGACGAGGTACCTGCTGACCCTAACCCCTAACCCTAACCCCTAACCTCTAACCCTAACCCTGCTCTCTGAGCATGCTCTGAGACGAGGTACCTGCTGACCCTAACCCCTGACCCTAACCCTGCTCTCTGAGCATGCTCTGAGACGAGGTACCTGCTGACCCTAACCCTAACCCCTGACCTCTGAGCATGCTCTGAGACGAGGTACCTGCTGACCCTAACCCCTGACCTCTATCCCTAACCCTGCTCTCTGAGCATGCTCTGTGACGAGGTACCTGCTGACCCTAACCCCTGACCCCTGACCTCTAATCCTAACCCTGCTCTCTGAGGATGCTCCGTGATTGTGGTACATCAATATATATATTAAAATTTTTAAATTTTAGTCATTTAGCAGACACTCTTATCCAGAGCAACTTACAGTTAGTGCATTCATCTTCAGATAGCTAGGTGGTACAACCACATATTACAGTAGTTAGTATATTCATATTAAGACAGCTAGGTGGGACAACCACATATTACAGTAGTTAGTATATTCACATTAAGATAGCTAGGTGGGACAACCACATATTACAGTAGTTAGTATATTCATATTAAGATAGCTAGGTGGGACAACCACATATTACAGTAGTTAGTATATTCATCTTCAGATAGCTAGGTGGTACAACCACATATTACAGTAGTTAGTATATTCATATTAAGACAGCTAGGTGGGGCAACCACATATTACAGTAGTTAGTGCATTCATCTTCAGATAGCTAGGTGGGACAACCACATATTACAGTAGTTAGTATATTCATATTAAGACAGCTAGGTGGGGCAACCACATATTACAGTAGTTAGTATATTCATATTAAGACAGCTAGGTGGTACAACCACATATCCCAGTAGTTAGTGCATTCATCTTCAGATAGCTAGGTGGGACAACCACATATTACAGTAGTTAGTATATTCATATTAAGACAGCTAGGTGGGGCAACCACATATTACAGTAGTTAGTATATTCACATTAAGACAGCTAGGTGGGACAACCACATATTACAGTAGTTAGTATATTCATATTAAGATAGCTAGGTGGGACAACCACATATTACAGTAGTTAGTATATTCATATTAAGACAGCTAGGTGGGACAACCACATATTACAGTAGTTAGTATATTCATATTAAGATAGCTAGGTGGGACAACCACATATTACAGTAGTTAGTATATTCATATTAAGACAGCTAGGTGGTACAACCACATATCCCAGTAGTTAGTACATTCATCTTCAGATAGCTAGGTGGGACAACCACATATCTCAGTAGTTGGTATACACAATATATACATGACATAATATACAATATGTGCTTTGTGAGGAGGTACATCAATATATATACACAATATATACATGACATAATATACAATATGTGCTTTGTGACGAGGTACATCAATATATATACAATATATACAAGACATAATATACAATATGTGCTTTGTGATGAGGTACATCAATATATATATTAAAATTTTAAAATTTTTGTCATTTAGCAGACACTCTTATCCAGAGCAACTTACAGTTAGTGCATTCATCTTCAGATAGCTAGGTGGTACAACCACATATTACAGTAGTTAGTATATTCATATTAATACAGCTAGGTGGGACAACCACATATTACAGTAGTTAGTATATTCACATTAAGATAGCTAGGTGGGACAACCACATATTACAGTAGTTAGTATATTCATATTAAGATAGCTAGGTGGGACAACCACATATTACAGTAGTTAGTATATTCATCTTCAGATAGCTAGGTGGTACAACCACATATTACAGTAGTTAGTGCATTCATCTTCAGATAGCTAGGTGGGACAACCACATATTACAGTAGTTAGTATATTCATATTAAGACAGCTAGGTGGGGCAACCACATATTACAGTAGTTAGTATATTCATATTAAGACAGCTAGGTGGTACAACCACATATCCCAGTAGTTAGTGCATTCATCTTCAGATAGCTAGGTGGGACAACCACATATTACAGTAGTTAGTATATTCATATTAAGACAGCTAGGTGGGGCAACCACATATTACAGTAGTTAGTATATTCACATTAAGACAGCTAGGTGGGACAACCACATATTACAGTAGTTAGTATATTCATATTAAGATAGCTAGGTGGGACAACCACATATTACAGTAGTTAGTATATTCATATTAAGACAGCTAGGTGGGACAACCACATATTACAGTAGTTAGTATATTCATATTAAGATAGCTAGGTGGGACAACCACATATTACAGTAGTTAGTATATTCATATTAAGATAGCTAGGTGGGACAACCACATATTACAGTAGTTAGTATATTCATATTAAGACAGCTAGGTGGTACAACCACATATCCCAGTAGTTAGTACATTCATCTTCAGATAGCTAGGTGGGACAACCACATATCTCAGTAGTTGGTATACACAATATATACATGACATAATATACAATATGTGCTTTGTGAGGAGGTACATCAATATATATACACAATATATACATGACATAATATACAATATGTACTTTGTGACGAGGTACATCAATATATATACAATATATACAAGACATAATATACAATATGTGCTTTGTGATGAGGTACATCAATATATATACAATATATACATGACATAATATACATTATGTGCTTTGTGACGAGGTACATCAATATATATATACAATATATACATGACATAATATATAATATGTGCTTTGTGACAAGGTACATCAATATATATATATAATATATACAGTACATTACATAATACACCATATGTGACGAGGTACCTGTTGGTATCGTGCTGTTGTTGTCAGGGTTAGGGTTGATTGATTGATTGATTGATTGGTTGTTCGATTGATCATTGATAGGTTGATCGGTTGATTGATTGAGTGATTGGTTGATTTATTGTTTGGTTGATTGATTAATTTATTGTCTTATTGATTGATTGATTGGTTGATTGATTAAGGTGGTCCATGTCCTGGACACGATGCACCAGGGGAAGTTTGAGTGGCTTTGCTCCCGGGTCGAAGCCTACTCTGGAGCCGACCTACCTGAAAGAGGCACCATCCCCTCATACTCACGGTAAATACAGACTACTACAGACTACTACATACTACTACAGATTACTACAGACTACTACAGAGTACTGCAGACTACTACAGATTACTACAGACTACTACAGAGTACTGCAGACTACTACATATTACTACAGGTTACTACAGACTACTACAGAGTACTGCAGACTACTACATATTACTACAGACTACTACAGAGTACTGCAGACTACTACAGATTACTACAGATTACTACAGATTACTACAGACTACTACAGACTACTACAGACTACTACAGACTACTACAGATTACTACAGATTACTACAGATTACTACAGACTACTACATCTTACTACAGATTACTACAGACTACTACAGAGTACTGCAGACTACTACAGACTACTACAGACTACTACAGAGTACTGCAGACTACTACAGACTACTACAGAGTACTGCAGACGACTACATAGTACTACAGATTACTACAGACTACTACAGACTACTACAGAATACTAGATGAATCATTTCAAATACTGCTCTTATAATACTTTGCTTGATACAACATCAGACTAGCAACCACTATAGATCACCACAGACCTGTGTGTGTGTGTGTGTGTGTGTGTGTGTGTGTGTGTGTGTGTGTGTGTGTGTGTGTGTGTGTGTGTGTGTGTCTGTGTGTGTGTATATGTGTGTGTGTGTGTGTGTGTGTGTGTGTGTGTGTGTGTGTGTGTGTGGTCTACAGGGCCCAGCAGCTGCTCCTGGTAAAGATCCAGAAGCTGGTGTGTCGAGGAGGAAGAGAGGAGAATGACAGCCTGCGCAACCTCAGGGTACTAACTAGCCAACTATCTAGCCAACTAACCCCTAACTAACTAGCAGCCTGCATAACCTCAGGGTACTAACTAGCCAACTATCTAGCCAACTAACCCCTAACTAACTAGCAGCCTGCATAACCTCACGGTACTAACTAGCCTCTAACTAACTAACTAGCCTCTAACTAACTATCCCCTAACTAACTAACCCCTAACTAACTAACTAGCCCCTAACTAACTAGCCCCTAACTAACTAGCCTCTAACTAACTAACTAGCCCCTAACTAACTAGCACCCTGCATAACCTCAGGGTACTAACTAGCCAACTATCTAGCCAACTAACCCCTAACTAACTAGCAGCCTGCATAACCTCACGGTACTAACTAGCCCCTAACTAACTAGCCTCTAACTAACTAACTAGCCCCTAACTAACTAACCCCTAACTAACTAACTAGCCCCTAACTAACTAACTAGCCCCTAACTAACTAGCAGCCTGCATAACCTCAAGGTACTTACTAGCCCCTAACTAACTAGAACTAATTAGCAGCCTGCATAACCTCAGGGTACTAACTAGTCCCTAACTAACTAGTCCCTAACTAACTAGCCTCTAACAAACTAGTCCCTAACTAACTAGAAGCCTACAGTGAGGGAAAAAAGTATTTGATCCCATGCTGATTTTGTACGTTTGCCCACTTACAAAGAAATGATCAGTCTATAATTTTAATGGTAGGTTTATTTGAACAGTGAGAGACAGAATAACAACAACAAAATCCAGAAAAATGCATGTCAAAAATGTTATAAATTGATTTGCATTTTAATGAGGGAAATAAGTATTTGACCCCCTCTCAATCAGAAAGATTTCTGGCTCCAAGGTGTCTTTTATACAGGTAACGAACTGAGATTAGGAGCACACTCTTAAAGGGAGTTTTCCTAATCTCAGCTTGTTACCTGTATAAAATACACCTGTCCACAGAAGCAATCAATCAATCAGATTCCAAACTCTCCACCATGGCCAAGACCAAAGAGCTCTCCAAGGATGTCAGGGACAAGATTGTAGACCTACACAAGCCTGGAATGGGCTACAAGACCATCGCTAAGCAGCTTGGTGAGAAGTTGACAACAGTTGGTGCGATTATTCGCAAATGGAAGAAACACAAAAGAACTGTCAATCTACCTCGGCCTGGGGCTCCATGCAAGATCTCACCTCGTGGAGTTGCAATGATCATGAAAACGGTGAGGAATCAGCCCAGAACTACACGGGAGGATCTTGTCAATGATCATAAGGCAGCTGGGACCATAGTCACCAAGAAAACAATTGGTAACACACTACGCCGTGAAGGACTGAAATCCTGCAGCGCCCGCAAGGTCCCCCTGCTCAAGAAAGCACATATACATGCTCGTCTGAAGTTTGCCAATGAACATCTGAATGATTCAGAGGAGAACTGGGTGAAAGTGTTGTGGTCAGATGAGACCAAAATGGAGCTCTTTGGCATCAACTCAACTCGCCGTGTTTGGAGGAGGAGGAATGCTGCCTATGACCCCAAGAACACCATCCCCACCGTCAAACATGGAGGTGGAAACATTATGCTTTGGGGGTGTTTTTCTGCTAAGGGGACAGGACAACTTCCCCGCATCAAAAGGACGATGGACGGGGCCATGTATCGTCAAATATTGTGTGAGAACCTCCTTCCCTCAGCCAGGGCATTGAAAATGGGTTGTGGATGGGTATTCTAGCATGACAATGACCCAAAACACATGGCCAAGGCAACAAAGGAGGGCTCAAGAAGAAGCACATTAGGGTCCCGGAGTTGCCTATCCAGTCTCCAGACCTTAATCCCATAGAAAATCTGTGGAGGGAGCTGAAGGTTCGAGCTGCGAAACGTCAGCCTCGAAACCTTAATGACTTGGAGAAGATCTGCAAAGAGGAGTGGGACAAAATCCCTCCTGAGATGTGTGCAAACCTGGTGGCCAACTACAAGAAACGTCTGACCTCTGTGATTGCCAACAAGGGTTTTGCCACCAAGTACTAAGTAATGTTCAGTAATGCTCACTGTTCAAATAAACCTACCATTAAAATTATAGACTGATCATTTCTTTGTCAGTGGGCAAACAGCAGGGGATCAAATACTTTTTTCCCTCACTGTAAATACTGTACGTATTTAAATTGTTGTTATTTCTTATTTCTAGTGGCTGCCACGCCCCCCAGAGGCCAAATTAGGGGTGGCTCCATATCTCTATATTTTCAGGGTACATACATCTACAGTGCCTTCGGAAAGTATTCAGACCCCTTGACTTTTTCCACATTTAGTTACATTACAGCCTTATTCTAAAATTGATTAAATCAATAAAAATAATCTTCAATCTACACACAATACCCCATAATGACAAAGAAAAAACAGGTTTTTAGAAATGTTTGCTAATGTATTAAAAATAAAAAACAGAAATACCTTATTTACATAAGTATTCAGACCCTTTGCTATGAGACTCGAAATTGAGCTCAGGTGTATCCTGTTTCCATTGATCATCCTTGAGATATTTCTACAACTTGATTGAGTCCACCTGTGGTAAATGAAATTGATTGGACATGATTTGGAAAGGCACACACCTGTCTATATAAGGTCCCACAGTTGACAGTGCATGTCAGAGCAACAACCAAGCCATGAGGTTGAGGGAATTAGAGCTCCGAGACAGGATTGTGTCAAAGCACAGATCTGGGGAAGGGTACCAAAACATTTCTGCAGCATTGAAGGTCCCCAAGAACACAGTGGCCTCCATCATTCTTAAATGGAAGAAGTTTGGAACCACCAAGACTCTTCCTAGAGCTGGCTGCCCGGCCAAACTGAGCAATCGGGGGAGAAGGGCCTTGGTCAGGGAGGTGACCAAGAACCCGATGGTCACTCTGACAGAGCTCTAGAGTTCCTCTGTGGAGATGGGAGAACCTTCCAGAAGGACAACCATCTCTGTGGTCCTCTGTAGCTCAGCTGGTAGAGCACGGCGCTTGTAACGCCAAGGTAGTGGGTTCGATCCCCGGGACCACCCATACACAAAAATGTATGCACGCATGACTGTAAGTCGCTTTGGATAAAAGCGTCTGCTAAATGGCATATTATTATTATATTATTATTATTATTTCTGCAGCACTCCACCAATCAGGCCTTTATGGTAGAGTGGTCAGACGGAAGCCACTCCTCAGTAAAGGCACATGACAGCCTGCTTGGAGTTTGCCAAAAGGCACCTAAAGACTCTCAGACCATGAGAAACAAGATTCTCTGGTCTGATGAAACCAAGATGAAACTCTTTGGCCTGAATGCCAAGCGTCACATCTGGAGGAAACCTGGCCCCATCCCTACGGTGAAGCATGGTGGTGGCAGTATCATGCTGTGGGGATGTGTTTCAGCGGCAGGGACTGGAAGACTAGTCAGGATCAAGGCAAAGATGAACGGAGCAAAGTACAGAGAGATCCTTGATGAAAACCTGCTCCAGAGTGCTCAGGACCTCAGACTGGGGCGAAGGTTCACCTTCCAACAGGACAACGACCCTAAGCACACAGGCAAGACAACGCAGGAGTGGCTTCGGGACAAGTCTCTGAACGTCCTTGAGTGGCCCAGCCAGAGCCCGGACTTGAACCCGATCGAACATCTCTGGAGAGACCTGAAAACAGCTGTGCAGCAACGCTCCCAATCCAACCTGACAGAGCTTGAGAGGATCTGCAGAGAAGAATGGGAGAAACTCCCCAAATACAGGTGTGCCAAGCTTGTAGCGTCATACCCAAGAAGACTTGAGGGTGTAATCGCTGCCAAAGGTGCTTCAACAAAGTACTGAGTAAAGGGTCTGAATACTTATGTAAATGTGAAAATAATCACTATACTTTATTAAAAATCAAAGTTCTTTCAGAGTTTTTGTAGAATCAAGAATGACTTTTACAATTTCAGCAAAGTCAGGCTAATCTGCAGATTAGGGCCCCTCTATATAGTCCCATTCTCATCCCTTCTAGCTCAAAACCCCTCCCTCTTCAGTTTCCCGCTCTTTATTGCTCCGCCCACTTCCTTTGTCTGTGATGGCGGCTAAATTCGACTTTCATTCAGTTCACAATCAATAGTAATACAATCAATCAAATTCCTTATCTTGCAAAAACACTCATGTTTAGTTTAAACTCTGTTCAACCCCGGCTCTCCCGACATGACAGGTCCATACTTAAATCTTTCAAACATACACAAAACCCCACCCCATCATGCTGTAATCAATCAAGAAGATAGCCAAGGAGAGACAGAGGTTTAGCCTGAACTCTGTCCAACCCTGGCCGCTTTTTCCACTTTGTTTGAGGAGAGAAGCAAAAGGCCACAGTCTGGTTTCAGTCTCTCATAAAGTAGGACAGGCTTGGA
>NW_028165437.1:114492-139492 GCF_964263955.1 Coregonus lavaretus | reverse complement strand
TACACCCTACACACTACACCCTACACACTACACACTACACCCTACAGCCTACATACTACACCCTACACACTACACCCTACAGCCTACAGCCTACACCCTACACCCTACAGCCTACACCCTACACCCTACACCCTACAAACTACATGTAGCTCAGTTGGTAGAGCATGGCGTTTGCAACGCCAGGGTTGTGGGTTCGATTCCCACGGGGGGCCAGTGTGAAAAATAAAAATGTATGCACTCACTAACTGTAAGTCGCTCTGGATAAGAGCGTCTGCTAAATGACTAAAATGTAATAAACTGAACAAGTTCCACAGACATGTGACTAACAGAAATGGAATAATGTGTCCCTGAACAAAGGGGGGGTCAAAATCTAAAAGTAACAGTCAGTATCTGGTGTTGCCACCAGCTGCATTAAGTACTGCAGTGATTCTCCTCCTCATGGACTGCACCAGATCTGCCAGTTCTTGCTGTGAGATGTTACCCCACTCTTCCACCAAGGCACCTGCAAATTCCCGAAAATTTCTGGGGGGGATGGCCCTATCCCTCACCCTCCGATCCAACAGGTCCCAGACATGCTCAATGGGATTGAGATCCGGGCTCTTCGCTGGCCATGGCAGAACACTGACATTCCTGTCTTGCAGGAAAACAAGTACAGAACGAGCAGTATGGCTGGTGGCATTGTCATGCTGGAGGGTCATGTCAGGATGAGCCTGCAGGAAGGGTACCACATGGATGTCTTTCCTGTAACGCACAGCGTTGAGATTGCCTGCAATGACAACAAGATCAGTCCGATGATGCTGTGACACACCGCCCTAGACCATGACGGACCCTCCACCTCCAAATCGATCCCGCTCCAGAGTACAGGCCTCGGTGTAACTCTCATTCCTTCGACGATAAACACAAATCCGACCATCACCCCTTGTGAGACACCGATCCTGTGCAGGTGTTGTTACATGTGGTCTGCCACTGCGAGGACGATCAGCTGTCCGTCCTGTCTCCCTGTAGCACTGTCACAGTACAGACATTGCAATTTATTGCCCTGGCCACATCTGCTGTCCTCATGCCTCCTTGCAGCATGCCTAAGGCACGTTCACGCAGATGAGCAGGGACCCTTGGCATCTTTCTTTTGGTGTTTTTCAGATTCAGTAGAAAGGCCTCTTTAGTGTCCTAAGTTTTCATAACTGTGACCTTAATTTCCTACCGTCTGTAAGCTGTTAGTGTCTTAACGACCGTTCCACAGGTGCATGTTCATTAATTGTTTATGGTTCATTGAACAAGCATGGGAAACAGTGTTTAAACCCTTTACAATGAAGATCTGTGAAGTTATTTGGATTTTTAAGAATTATCTTTGAGAGACAGGGTCCTGAAAAAGGGACGTTTATTTTTTTGCTGAGTTTACCTATACACTACACCTGTCTCTCTCTCTCTATATGTATAATTTATATATATATGCACTGTATATCATTATATACCCTACACCCTGTACCGTTTACAATGTGTGTGTGTGTGTGTGTGTGTGTGTGTGTGTGTGTGTGTGTGTGTGTGTGTGTGTGTGTGTGTGTGTGTGTGTGTGTGTGTGTGTGTGTGTGTGTGTGTGTGTGTGTGTGTGTGTGTGTGTGTGTGTGTGAAGACTGTGCAGACCCAGACAGTGATGTGAGTAGGGGTGTGAGCCTGGTTCCGTACAGCCTGGTCTCCCCCCAGCGGGTCCAGAGGAAGAGGCCGGTTCTGATCAGTCCAACCAGTCTGGCCCGGACCATTATACAGAAGATACTCAACATGGGGGGAGCCATGGACTTCAACATCTGCAAACCAGGTTGGGTTGTGTGTGTGTGTGTGTGTGTGTTTGTGTTTAAAATGATTTTGTTATATTATATTATATTAAAGGTAATGTATTGCAGACGTCCTAACGAAAGAAGAGTTCCTAATGAGACAGAGGCTTGAACCCATCATCTCCTCCAGAGAGAAACACACGAACACCTACGAGGTTGTCTCTCCTGAGAACATAGAGGCCGTTGCTGCAAAGGTACATACTATTTTACATCTTGACTGATTTATTTTTTATAGAACCTTTATTTTAGCAGGGAGTCCCATGGAGACCAAGGCCTCTTTTCCAATGCAACGTCATAAAACCAGACAATATTACAAGCAATTTAAGAATCAAACACATTCCTCAACAATTTTTTTTTACTTGAGAAATACTGCACCAAACACCTTACTTAGATGTAAAATTGCGCAACTAAAACATTCTTGGCAAAAACTTCAATATTAATTATAGATTTCTTAAGTTATCTTAGATACATTCTGGGAATTTTGAGTGAAATAGGCTTCTGCATCTACAGTATCTCATGGGGGACAAACATCATTAACCAAACGCAGAATCGGTCAGGAAACACACCTCCAAGACTGAAATCTCGTTTTTTTCGAATGAACAACAGAAAAACACGTGCCAATCGGGTGTTCAGTAGTTTAACAACTTGAACTGCCCTGGAGGCACCTGAGCATCAAGGTGCAGAGAGCTCTGCAATAACATCTGCTAAACAAGTGATTGCGACCAATAACATTTTATTTTATTGTATTTCATTTAATTGTATCATTCCATACACGGGTGAAAGCAGATTTCCCTAATTCTGTAGTTACCCATCCCTGTGATCAGGTCAGGTGACTCGTATGTCACTAATTTAACTAAGAAGTAAGGTATGAAGGAAGTTTGCTTTATAAACAAAACAATAGAATCAAGTAAAATCTCATTTTATTTGTCACGTGCCGAATACAACAAGTGTAGACTTTACCATTAAATGCTTACTTATGAGCCCTTTCCCACAATGCAGTTCAAAAGTACGAACATGTATAAATAGATACAAAGAAAACAGTAACACAATAAAATAAAGATAACGAGGCTATATACAGGCTATATACAGCTATATACAGCTATATACAGGCTATATACAGGCTATATACAGGCTATATACAGGCTATATACAGGCTATATACAGCTATATACAGGCTATATACAGGCTATATACAGGCTATATACAGGCTATATACAGCTATATACAGGCTATATACAGGCTATATACAGGCTATATACAGCTATATACAGCTATATACAGCTATATACAGGCTATATACAGCTATATACAGGCTATATACAGGCTATATACAGCTATATACAGGCAATATACAGGCTATATACAGCTATATACAGCTATATACAGGCTATATACAGGCTATATACAGCTATATACAGGCTATACAGGCTATATACAGGCTATATACAGCTATATACAGGCTATATACAGCTATATACAGCTATATACAGGCTATATACAGCTATATACAGGCTATATAAAGGCTATATACAGTCTATATACAGGCTATATACAGGCTATATACAGGCTATATACAGGCTATATACAGGCTATATACAGGCTATATACAGCTATATACAGGCTATATACAGGCTATATACAGGCTATATACAGGCTATATACAGCTATATACAGGCTATATACAGGCTATATACAGGCTATATACAGCTATATACAGCTATATACAGCTATATACAGGCTATATACAGCTATATACAGGCTATATACAGGCTATATACAGCTATATACAGGCAATATACAGGCTATATACAGCTATATACAGCTATATACAGGCTATATACAGGCTATATACAGCTATATACAGGCTATACAGGCTATATACAGGCTATATACAGCTATATACAGGCTATATACAGCTATATACAGCTATATACAGGCTATATACAGCTATATACAGGCTATATAAAGGCTATATACAGTCTATATACAGGCTATATACAGCTATATACAGGCTATATACAGGCTATATACAGGCTATATACAGGCTATATACAGCTATATACAGGCTATATACAGGCTATATACAGCTATATACAGGCTATATACAGGCTATATACAGGCTATATACAGCTATATACAGGCTATATACAGGCTATATACAGGCTATATACAGCTATATACAGGCTATATACAGGCTATATACAGGCTATATACAGGCTATATACAGGCTATATACAGGCTATATACAGTCTATAGACAGGCTATATACAGGCTATATACAGGCTATATACAGGCTATATACAGTCTATATACAGGCTATATACAGGCTATATACAGCTATATACAGGCTATATACAGGCTATATACAGGCTATATACAGCTATAAACTGGCTATATACAGGCTATATACAGCTATATACAGGCTATATACAGGCTATATACAGGCTATATACAGGCTCTATACAGCTATATACAGGCTCTATACAGGCTATATACAGCTATATACAGCTATATACAGGCTATATACAGGCTATATACAGGCTATATACAGGCTATATACAGTCTATATACAGGCTATAGACAGGCTATATACAGGCTATATACAGGCTATATACAGCTATATACAGGCTATATACAGTCTATATACAGGTTATATACAGGCTATAAACAGCTATATACAGGCTATATACAGGCTATATACAGGCTATATACAGTCTATATACAGGTTATAGACAGGCTATATACAGGCTATATACAGGCTATATACAGGCTATATACAGCTATATACAGGCTCTATACAGGCTATATACAGGCTATATACAGGCTATATACAGCTATTTACAGGCTATATACAGGCTATATACAGGCTATATACAAGGAGTACGGGTACCGAGTCAGTGTACTGGGTATGAGGTTGTTGGGATGATTGATTGAGGTAATACGTACATGTAGGTTTGGTTATGTGATTGATTGATTGATTGAAGTACTGTGCACATGTAGGTAGGGGTGAAAAGCAGAAAGTCTGGGTAGCTGTTTAATTAACTGTTTAGCAGTCTTATGGCTTTGTTCAGGAGCCTTTTGGTCCCAGACTTGGTGTTCTGGTACCGCCTGCCATACTGTAGTAGAGAGAACAGACTGTGACTTGGTGTTCCGGTACCGCCTGCCGTACAGTAGTAGAGAGAACAGACTGTGACTTGGTGTTCCGGTACCGCCTGCCGTACGGTAGTAGAGAGAACAGACTGTGACTTGGTGTTTCCGGTACCGCCTGCAGTACAGTAGTAGAGAGAACAGACTGTGACTTGGTGTTCCGGTACCGCCTGCCGTACGGTAGTAGAGAGAACAGACTGTGACTTGGTGTTCCGGTACCGCCTGCCGTACAGTAGTAGAGAGAACAGACTGTGACTTGGTGTTCTGGTACCGCCTGCCGTACAGTAGTAGAGAGAACAGACTGTGACTTGGTGTTCCGGTACCGCCTGCCGTACGGTAGTAGAGAGAACAGACTGTGACTTGGTGTTCTGGTACCGCCTGCCGTACAGTAGTAGAGAGAACAGACTGTGACTTGGTGTTCCGGTACCGCCTGCCGTACAGTAGTAGAGAGAACAGACTGTGACTTGGTGTTCCGGTACCGCCTGCCGTTCAGTAGTAGAGAGAACAGACTGTGACTTGGTGTTCCGGTACCGCCTGCTGTACGGTAGTAAAGAGAACAGACTGTGACTTGGTGTTCCGGTACCGCCTGCCGTACAGTAGTAGAGAGAACAGACTGCGACTTGGGTGGCTGGAGTCTTTGACAATTGTAGGGCCTTCCTCTGACACCGCCTGGTATAGAGCTCCTGGATGTAAGGGAGCTCGGCCCCAGTGATGCACTGGGCCATACGCACTACCCTCTGTAGCGCCTTGTGGTCGGATGCTGTGCAGTTTTCATACCAAGCGGTTATGCAGCCAGTCAAGATGGTCTCAGCATATCATGGCTACAGATGTGTGTGCTACGGAGCGATAGTAATTTAGACAGGTTACCCTGGCGTTCTTGGGCACGGGGTCTGTGGTGGTCTGCTTGAAACCTGTAGGTACTACAGACTGGCTCAGGGAGAGGTTGAAAATGTCAGTGAAGACACTTGCCAGCTGGTCAGCGCATGCTCTGAGTAAACGTCCTGTGAATGTTGACCTGTTTAAAGTTCTTACTCACATTGGCTACGGAGAGCATGATCAAACAGTCATCTGGAACAGCTGGTGCTCTCATGCATTGTTCCATGTTGCTTGCCTCGAAGCGAGCATAGAAGGCATTTAGCTCATCTGGTAGGCTCGCATCACTGGTCAACTCGCGGCTGGGTTTTCCTTTGCAATCCATGATCAATCAATCAATCAATCAAAATCAATCCAATTTTATTTATAAAGACCTTTTTACATCAGCAGATGTCACAAAGTGCTATACAGAAACCCAGCCTAAAACCCCAAACAGCAGCAATGCAGATGTAGAAGCACGGTGGCTAGGAAAAACTCCCTAGAAAGGCAGGAACCTAGGAAGAAACCTAGAGAGGAACCAGGCTCTGAGGGGTGGCCAGTCCCCTTCTGGCTGTGCAGGGTGGAGATTATAACAGTACATGGCCATAAAGGCCAGATTATTCTCCAAAATGTTCAAACGTTCATAGATGACCAGCAGGGTCAAATAATAATCACAGTGGTTGTAGAGGTTGCAACAGGTCAGTACATCAGGAGTAAGTACATTTCACTTGGCTTTTCATAGCCAGGCAATTAGAGGTTGAAATAGCAGGTGCGGTAGAGAGAGAGTTGAAAACAGCAGGTCTGGGACAAGGTAGCACGTCCGGTGAACAGGTCAGAAGAGTGGAAACTGGAGCAGCAGCATGACCAGGTGGACTGGGGACAGCAAGGAGTCATCAAGCCAGGTAGTCCTGAGGCATGGTCCTAGGGTTCAGGTCCTCCGGGAGGGGAGGGAGAGAGAGAGAGGGAGAGAAAGAGAGAAAATTAGATATGGCCTTAGTTTGCCAACCCTGCCACATCCGATGAGCGTCAGAGCCGGTGTAATAGGATTTGATTTTAGTCCTGTATTGACGCTTTGTCTTTTTGATGGTTCGTCGGAAGGCGTAGCAGGATTTCTTATAAGCGTCCGGATTTGTGTCCGCTCCTTGAAAGCGGCAGCTCTAGCCTATAATCCATGGCTTCTGGTTGGGATATGTACAGTACGTATGGTCACTGTGGGGACTACATTGTTGATGCACGTATTAATTAAGCCGGTGACTGATGTGGTAAACTCCTCAATGCCATCAGATGAATCCCGGATCATATTCCAGTCTGTGCTAGAGAAACAGTCCTGTAGCTTAGCATCCACTTCATGGGACCACTTCCGTATTTAGCACATCACTGGTACTTCCTGTTTGAGTTTTTGCTTGTAAACAGGAATTAAGAGGATGGAGTTATGGTCAGATTTGCCAAATGGAGGGCGAGGGAGAGCGTTGTTTGTTTCTCTGTGTGTAGAGTTGAGGTGATCTAAAGTTTTTTCTTGTCTAGTTGCACAGGAGACATACTGGTAAAAATGAGGTAAAACGGATTTCTGTTTCCCTGCCTTACAATCCCCGGCCACTAGGAGCGCCGCATCTGGGTGAGCATTTTCTTGTTTGCTTATGTTCTTATACAGCTCATTGAGTGCGGTCTTAGTGCCAGCATTGGTTTGTGGTGGTAAGTAGATGGCTATGAAAAATATAGATAAAAACTATCTTGGTAAATAGTATGGTGTACAGCTTATCATGAGGTACTGTACCTCAGGAGAGAAAAACCTCAAGACTTATTTAATATTAGAGACTGCGCACCCCTTAGCTGTTCTGTTCTAGATTTATATTTACCATGTCCTTGTTCAGCCACGACTCAGTGAAACATTTTTTACAGTTCTTCAGATCACGTTGGTAGTCTCTAACGGAACTCATCCAGTTTTACTCTCCAGTGACTGGTAGGATAGTCTCTAACGGAACTCATCCAGTTTGTTCTCCAGTGATTGATAGGATAGTCTCTAACGGAGCTCATCCAGTTTATTCTCCAGTGATTGATAGGATAGTCTCTAACGGAGCTCATCCAGTTTATTCTCCAGTGATTGATAGGATAGTCTCTAACGGAGCTCATCCAGTTTATTCTCCAGTGATTGATAGGATTGTCTCTAACGGAGCTCATCCAGTTTATTCTCCAGTGATTGATAGGATAGTCTCTAACGGAGGTCATCCAGTTTATTCTCCAGTGATTGCACGTTCACCATCATAACTGTGATGGGTGAGTTGAAGGAGTCAGGTGCAGGAGGGTAAATCACAGAATAACAGGATTTATTCAGGAAAACAGAGTTACGCAGTAATGTGTCAAACAGTCCTTAAGAGAGCCAGCCTACTTTCTGATACAGAATGCAGTGATGTGTACTGAACCTCTCGCCCATAATAAATCCTAGTGTGCTATGATAAACTATGTCCAATGGCTTCAATACAGTGGCAGCTGCATTTATATAGACAATATCGCCACAGTCTAAAGCCGGAATGAATGTCGACTGAATGATACAGTGGGGAAAAAAAGTATTTAGTCAGCCACCAATTGTGCAAGTTCTCCCACTTAAAAAGATGAGAGAGGCCTGTAATTTTCATCATAGGTACACGTCAACTATGACAGACAAAATGAGAAAAAAAAATCCAGAAAATCACATTGTAGGATTTGTAATGAATTTATTTGCAAATTATGGTGGAAAATAAGTATTTGGTCAATAACAAAAGTTTCTCAATACTTTGTTATATACCCTTTGTTGGCAATGACACAGGTCAAACGTTTTCTGTTAGTCTTCACAAGGTTTTCACACACTGTTGCTGGTATTTTGGCCCAGTCCTCCATGCAGATCTCCTCTAGAGCAGTGATGTTTTGGGGCTGTCGCTGGGCAATACGGACTTTCAACTCCGTCCAAAGATTTTCTATGGGGTTGAGATCTGGAGACTGGCTAGGCCACTCCAGGACCTTGAAATGGTTCTTACGAAGCCACTCCTTCGTTGCCCGGGCGGTGTGTTTGGGATCATTGTCATGCTGAAAGACCCAGCCACGTTTCATCTTGAATGCCCTTGCTGATGGAAGGAGGTTTTCACTCAAAATCTCACGATACATGGCCCCATTCATTCTTTCCTTTACACGGATCAGTCGTCCTGGTCCCTTTGCAGAAAAACAGCCCCAAAGCATGATGTTTCCACCCCCATGCTTCACAGTAGGTATGGTGTTCTTTGGATGCAACTCAGTATTCTTTGTCCTCCAAACACGACGAGTTGAGTTTTTACCAAAAAGTTATATTTTGGTTTCATCTGACCATATGACATTCTCCCAATCCTCTTCTGGATCATCCAAATGCACTCTAGCAAACTTCAGACGGGCCTGGACATCTACTGGCTTAAGCAGGGGGACACGTCTGGCACTGCAGCATTTGAGTCCCTGGCGGCGTAGTGTGTTACTGATGGTAGGCTTTGTTACTTTGGTCCCAGCTCTCTGCAGGTCATTCACTAGGTCCCCCCGTGTGATTCTGGGATTTTTGCTCACCGTTCTTGTGATCATTTTGACCCTACGGGGTGAGATCTTGCGTGGAGCCCCAGATCGAGGGAGATTATCAGTGGTCTTGTATGTCTTCCATTTCCTAATAATTGCTCCCACAGTTGATTTCTTCAAACCAAGCTGCTTACCTATTGCAGATTCAGTCTTCCCAGCCTGGTGCAGGTCTACAATTTTGTTTCTGGTGTCCTTTGACAGCTCTTTGGTCTTGGCCATAGTGGAGTTTGGAGTGTGACTGTTTGAGGTTGTGGACAGGTGTCTTTTATACTGATAACAAGATCAAACAGGTGCCATTAATACAGGTAACGAGTGGAGGACAGAGGAGCCTCTTAAAGAAGAAGTTACAGGTCTGTGAGAGCCAGAAATCTTGCTTGTTTGTAGGTGACCAAATACTTATTTTCCACCATAATTTGCAAATAAATTCATTACAAATCCTACAATGTGATTTTCTGGATTTTTTTTCCTCAATTTGTCTGTCATAGTTGACGTGTACCTATGATGAAAATTACAGGCCTCTCTCATCTTTTTAAGTGGGAGAACTTGCACAATTGGTGGCTGACTAAATACCTTTTTTCCCCACTGTATGTTTTCTGCTATTTACGGAAAGACTTGTCCTATTCCTATAAAAGAAGCCCATTTTCATTCTTAATTTCTTAACTAACTCATCAACATGTTTTTTGAAAAATAGCTTTTCATCAATCCAGATACCCAGATATTTATAAGCGGGACACGATCAGTGTGGGACACGATCAGTGTGGGCACCATCCAATGTACATATACATAAATCATAAGATACATTTAGGAAAATAACATATACTTAGTTTGACCTGCATTAAATACCAATTTCAGTTCAACAAAGGCTTTCTGTAAAGTAAAAAAGGCTGATTGTAGTTCTGAAAGAGCCTTGTCAGCAGAAGGGGCAACAGAATACACAACATATAGTCCACATACAAGTGGAGGTCACAATTTCTTATAGACAAACCAATATTGTTTATATAGAAAGTGAAAATCAAGGAATATCAAGGAAACCTGACTTAACACCATCAGAAGAAACACATTGTGTCTGTCAGGTAGTTTTCAAACCAGATGCAGGCTGCCTGACCAGGCCAATTTCAGACAGTCTATGAATTAATAATGAATGGTCAAAATTGTTGAAAGCCTTCCACAGGTCTATGAAAAGGGCAGCCCACTGCCTTCTGTCCATGCTATTTACAATGTCATTAACCATCAAAGAAGCTATTACCTGTCCTGGAACCACTAGAAGCCATTACCTGGCCTGGAACCACTAGAACACAATTAGAGGACATTTTGAAGCTAGAAAAGATCTAAGCTGAGTGTTGATTGAAGATTCTAAAATGTTCGCTAGGCGAGACAGTTCAGAGATCAGGTGATAACTACTCATGTCAGAGGGGTCACCACCTTTTTAGAGGGGGAGCACATGGGCAGCCTTCCAGAAACCTGAGTGGATTTAAATCAGTGGATTTTAGTATTTTCAAATACATGCCAATATTCAAAAAAATAATATTTGAATACTTACTTTGAAATGTATGTGAAAGTAATTAGAGATATTTGAAATAGTATTTGAACCCAGGTCTGTGGTGTGCAGGGTAAACACTGTCTGCTGGAAGCTGATGTGAGCTGTGTTAAAGATCTGCTGAGGAGAGAGATCTACCCCATCATCATCCACATCAAGATCTGTGACAAGAACATCAGGAAGCTAAGGTACCCTGACCCCTAACCCCTAACCTCTAACCCCATCATCATCCACATCAAGGTCTGTGACAAGAACATCAGGAAGCTAAGGTAGCCTGTCTGACCTCTGTCTCCTACAGGAAGCTGCCCCTGCGTGTGGACAGTGAGGAGGAGTTTGTCAGAGTGTGTCGGAGCAGAGAGAGAGAGCTGGAGAGTGTTCCTAACCCCTGACCTCTGTCTCCTACAGGAAGCTGCCCCTGCGTGTGGACAGTGAGGAGGAGTTTGTCAGAGTGTGTCGGAGCAGAGAGAGAGAGCTGGAGAGGGCTCCGTGTCTCTATGTGTGTCTGGAGCCTGAGGAATGGACGGGGCCTGATGACCTCATCAGAGTGGTGAAAGACAGAATTCAGGAGGAACAGAGGAAGACTGTCTGGGTGGAGCAAGACCTGCTGTAACACACACAGACGCACACACACGCACACACACACACACACACACACACACACACACACACACACACCACGGACAGGTATACACACACACACACACACACACGCACACACACACACCCACACACACACACAGATGCACACATGCACACACACACACACACACTCACACACACACACACAGGTGTGCAAGATGGCGAAGCTGGGTAGGGCAGGCGTTTTGCAGGCTTCCTCTCAACTTTGCTAATTAATGTGTATTTAATGTGTTTTAATGTATATTTAATGTGTAATTCCTCACTTTGTTCGCTCTGCTAAATGTACTATATTTTTATTCCATCGAGCTTATTTGTATTATTCCTAACGTACAGTACTTACTCCTATTTTTATTATGTCACATTGTTGATAAATGAACCTGTAGTAAGCATTTTATTGTAATGCATACCATGTGTATCCTGTGCATATGACAAATACTCTTGACTTGACACACACACACACACACACACACACACACACACACACGCACGCACACACACACACACACACACACACACACACACACACACTGGGGCTGGGGTGGAGTTGGTTGTGAGTAGTTATAGAATAAGCGCAAACCCAGGATGTTCTGATTAAAGACATGTAGCATTCTCACAGTGGTGGACTCTATTCTATTATACTCTATTCTCTTCTCTTCTACTCTCTTCTATTCTATTATACTATATTCTATTCTATTCTATTCTATTCTATTCTACTCTACTCTATTCTATTATTTTCTCTTCTATTCTCTTCTATTCTACTCTATTCTACTCTACTCTATTCTACTCTATTCTATTCTACTCTATTCTACTATATTCTATTCTACTCTATTCTGTTCTATTCTATTATTTTCTCTTCTCTTCTATTCTATTCTACCCTATTCTACTATATTCTATTCTACTATATTCTACTATATTCTATTATATTCTATTCTATTCTACTATATTCTATTCTGTTCTATTCTATTCTATTCTACTCTATTATATTATATTCTACTCTATTCTACTCTACTCTATTCTATTATTTTCTCTTCTATTCTCTTTTATTCTACTCTATTCTACTATATTCTATTCTACTATATTCTACTCTATTCTATTATATTCTATTCTACTCTACTCTATTCTATTATTTTCTCTTCTATTCTCTTCTATTCTACTCTATTCTACTATATTCTATTCTACTATATTCTACTCTATTCTATTATATTCTATTCTACTATATTCTATTCTATTATATTCTGTTCTATTCTACTCTATTCTACTCTATTCTATTCTGTTCTAATCTATTCTACTATATTCTATTCTATTCTACTATATTCTATTCTATTCTACTATATTCTATTCTATTCTACTATATTCTATTCTGTTCTATTCTATTCTACTCTATTCTATTCTACTATATTCTATTATATTCTACTCTATTCTGTTCTATTCTATTATTTTCTCTTCTATTCTATTCTGTTCTACTCTATTCTACTCTACTCTACTCTACTCTACTCTACTCTACTCTATTCTATTCTATTCTATTCTATTCTATTCTGTTCTATTCTGTTCTACTCTATTCTATTCTATTCTACTCTATTCTACTCTATTCTACTCTATTCTATTCTATTCTATTCTATTCTATTCTATTCTACTCTATTCTGTTCTATTCTACTCTACTCTATTCTACTATATTCTATTCTACTCTATTCTACTCTATTCTGTTCTATTCAGCTCTATTGCCGAGTGGCGCAGTGGTCTAAGGCACTGCATTGCAGTGCTAGCTGTGCCACTAGAGATCCTGGTTTGAATCCAGGCTTTGTCGTAGCCGGCCGCGACCGGGAGACCCATGGGGCGGCGCACAATTGGCCCAGCGTCGTCCAGGGTAGGGGAGGGAATGGCCAGCAGGGATGTAGCTCAGCAACGCCAGGGTTGTGGGTTCGATTCCCACGGGGGGCCAGTATGAAAAATAAAAAAGTAATGTATGCACTCACTAACTGTAAGTCGCTCTGGATAAGAGCGTCTCCTAAATGACAAAAATGTAATTGCATTCTGTTCTATTCTAACATTATTATACCACTACATATCTACAATACAACATTTATAATACCAACATACATACGTGTGTGTAGAGTGCCTGTGCTAGTGTGTGTGGTTATGCATGTGTGTGTATATCCACAATATAGCAGGGGGTGTAAAGCCATGTTTACTATAAAATAGCATTGTATCTGGTCAAACACAATTTTTTCCAATAGTTGGGTAGAGGAATGACTTTTGCTTCCCTCCAGGCCTGGGGGGCACACACTTTCTAGTAGGCTTAAATTGAAGATATGGCAAATAGGAGTGGCAATATCGTCCGCTATTATCCTCAGTAATTTTCATCCAAGTTGTCAGACCCCGGTGGCTTGTCATTGTTGATAGACAACAATAGTTTTTTCACCTCTTCCACACTCACTTTACGGAATTCAAAATTACAATGCTTGTCTTTCATAATTTGGTCAGATATACTTGGATGTGTAGTGTCAGCAGTTGTTGCTGGCATTTCATGCCTAAGTTTGCTAATCTTGCCAATGAAAAAATCATTAAAGTAGTTGGCAATATCAGTTGGTTTTGTGATGAATGAGCCATCTGATTCAATGAATGATAGAGCTGAGTTTGCCTTTTTTCCCAAAATTTCATTTAAGGTGCTCCAAAGCTTTTATTATCATTCTTTGTGTCATTTATCTTTGTTTTCATAGTGTAGTTTCTTCTTTTTTTATGTTGTATGAGACCTGCCTAACTCTACTCTATAAAGTATAGTACCGGTCAACTTAGGCCACCTGCCTAACTCTACTCTATAAAGTATAGTACCGGTCATCTTAGGCCACCTGCCTAACTCTACTCTATAAAGTATAGTACCTGTCATCTTAGGCCACCTGCCTAACTCTACTCTATAAAGTATAGTACCGGTCATCTTAGGCCACCTGCCTAACTCTACTCTATAAAGTATAGTACCGGTCAACTTAGGCCACCTGCCTAACTCTACTCTAGAAAGTATAGTACCGGTCATCTTAGGCCACCTGCCTAACTCTACTCTAGAAAGTATAGTACCGGTCATCTTAGGCCACCTGCCTAACTCTACTCTATAAAGTATAGTACCGGTCATCTTAGTCCACCTGCCTAACTCTACTCTAGAAAGTATAGTACCGGTCATCTTAGGCCACCTGCCTAACTCTACTCTAGAAAGTATAGTACCGGTCATCTTAGGCCACCTGCCTAACTCTACTCTATAAAGTATAGTACCGGTCATCTTAGGCCACCTGCCTAACTCTACTCTAGAAAGTATAGTACCGGTCATCTTAGGCCACCTGCCTAACTCTACTCTATAAAGTATAGTACCGGTCATCTTAGGCCACCTGCCTAACTCTACTCTATAAAGTATAGTACCGGTCATCTTAGGCCACCTGCCTAACTCTACTCTAGAAAGTATAGTACCGGTCAACTTAGGCCACCTGCCTAACTACTCTATAAAGTATAGTACCGGTCATCTTAGGCCACCTGCCTAACTCTACTCTATAAAGTATAGTACCGGTCATCTTAGGCCACCTGCCTAACTCTACTCTAGAAAGTATAGTACCGGTCATCTTAGGCCACCTGCCTAACTCTACTCTATAAAGTATAGTACCGGTCATCTTAGGCCACCTGCCTAACTCTACTCTATAAAGTATAGTACCGGTCATCTTAGGCCACCTGCCTAACTCTACTCTATAAAGTATAGTACCGGTCATCTTAGTCCACCTGCCTAACTCTACTCTATAAAGTATAGTACCGGTCATCTTAGTCCACCTGCCTAACTCTACTCTAGAAAGTATAGCAGAATAGTATGTGGTTATAATCTGTATTCAGCACAACACAACTAGTGGTGGAAATGACCGTTGACTGTATGTGTATGATATGTTTGACTAGTTTGAACGTCTGCTTTCTGTAAGCCAAGTAGCTGTCCATAAAGGGCCAAATGGGAATGTCTCTATCTTAAATAGCCATCTAGTCCAGAACATTTAGCTAAGGGTCATTCAGATGCAATCAAGATATGTATAACTAGTTTGAATGTCTGCTTTCTGTAAACCAAATAGCTGTACATAAAGGGCCAAATGTGATTTCAATCTCATGATGTAAGAGTGTTGTCATGTCATGGCGGATACATGTGACGTTCCCTAGCTAGCTAACTCGAGACATTCGTGATGGGACTAAAATCACAATGGCTTATTTCGACGTGACTTGGTTTAATAAAAACATACGGACAACCCTACAGCTGACATTGGCTAGCTACAGGCTGGCAGCGACTGGTTACAGTCACGCAGTGTCTTGCCATTCATTCCATTTGGCTAGCTAGTCAGACAACTTAAGTTCACCGACTAAACTAGCTAAGCAACGTAATTCAAAATGGTCACTGGTCAATATATTAAGCGTATCTTTATACAATACATTTCATGGTATCAGGCAAGATTGGGTCTAGGCTTCAGGTATTGTTATGGGAAAAGCTATTTAGGGTTTTCACAGTTTTATCTCACACTCACTCACTCACTCACTCACTCTGGGCAAACAAACGGACAAACCTTTCAACACGGCTGGCAGTGGCTAGCTGTAACGTTACAGCCATGCAGTCTGGCCATTCATTCCATTCCAGTGGCTGGCTGTAACGTTACAGCCATGCAGTCTGGCCATTCATTCCATTCCAGTGGCTGGCTGTAACGTTACAGCCATGCAGTCTGGCCATTCATTCCATTCCAGTGGCTGGCTGTAACGTTACAGCCATGCAGTCTGGCCATTCATTCCATTCCAGTGGCTGGCTGTAACGTTACAGCCATGCAGTCTGGCCATTCATTCCATTTCAGTGGCTGGCTGTAACGTTACAGCCATGCAGTCTGGCCATTCATTCCATTTCAGTGGCTGGCTGTAACGTTACAGCCATGCAGTCTGGCCATTCATTCCATTTCAGTGGCTGGCTGTAACGTTACAGCCATGCAGTCTGGCCATTCATTCCATTTCAGTGGCTAGCGGTAACGTTACAGCCATGCAGTCTGGCCATTCATTCCA
Source organism: Coregonus lavaretus (assembly GCF_964263955.1). NCBI lineage: Eukaryota > Metazoa > Chordata > Actinopteri > Salmoniformes > Salmonidae > Coregonus > Coregonus lavaretus. The sequence goes on along the minus strand of NW_028165437.1, from coordinate 122,866 downwards.
TTTCAGTGGCTAGCTGTAATGTTACAGCCATGCAGTCTGGCCATTCATTCCATTTCAGTGGCTAGCGGTAACGTTACAGCCATGCAGTCTGGCCATTCATTCCATTTCAGTGGCTGGCTGTAACGTTACAGCCATGCAGTCTGGCCATTCATTCCATTCCCACTTGGCTAGCTAGTCCGACACCAAAGCCAGCCAACTAAGCTAACGTCATTCAGAATTGTCAGTCACCGGTCAATAATGTACGGATATTAGAAGCGTGTCTATCTAATACATTTAATGACAAACCATGTAACTACTTAGGTAAACATATGAATGACCTGTTGCCCAAAGTTCGGTGCAGGTGTTGGTTACTGGTTCGCCATGTTTAGAACATGCGGCCACAGGGGGAAAGATTTGGTGTGTAGCGGTGACGTCAAACCGTCTGGTTAAGTAGCCAATAGAAGAATATAAAGCATGTCTATCATATTCATTGATTGGGTTAAGATGAACCGTCACTCCAAAACTAGTGGACCAATGAAGACTCATTGTCTACACCTCCCTCTAAACCCCGCCCTTCATGGAAAAAAATAGCCAAAACTTGCAATCAAAAAAACTGTCAGTGAAAGCAAAGAAACAGACATCGTAAAGTAAAGAATGGAGCCGGAGGGGATGGCTGCCGTTTTACAGGATCCAAACCAACACACTATATGGAGCCGGAGGGGATGGCTGCCGTTTTACAGGCTCCAAACCAACACACTATATGGAGCCGTAGGGGATGGCTGCCGTTTTACAGGCTCCAAACCAACACACTATATGGAGCCGGAGGGGATGGCTGCCGTTTTACAGGCTCCAAACCAACACACTATATGGAGCCGTAGGGGATGGCTGCCGTTTTACAGGCTCCAAACCAACACACTATATGGAGCCGTAGGGGATGGCTGCTGTTTTACAGGCTCCAAACCAACACACTATATGGAGCCGGAGGGGATGGCTGCTGTTTTACAGGCTCCAAACCAACACACTATATGGAGCCGGAGGGGATGGCTGCCGTTTTACAGGCTCCAAACCAACACACTATATGGAGCCGTAGGGGATGGCTGCCGTTTTACAGGCTCCAAACCAACACACTATATGGAGCCGGAGGGGATGGCTGCTGTTTTACAGGCTCCAAACCAACACACTATATGGAGCCGGAGGGGATGGCTGCCGTTTTACAGGCTCCAAACCAACACACTATATGGAGCCGTAGGGGATGGCTGCTGTTTTACAGGCTCCAAACCAACACACTATATGGAGCCGGAGGGGATGGCTGCTGTTTTACAGGCTCCAAACCAACACACTATATGGAGCCGTAGGGGATGGCTGCCGTTTTACAGGCTCCAAACCAACACACTATATGGATCCGGAGGGGATGGCTGCCGTTTTACAGGCTCCAAACCAACACACTATATGGAGCCGGAGGGGATGGCTGCCGTTTTACAGGCTCCAAACCAACACACTATATGGAGCCGTAGGGGATGGCTGCCGTTTTACAGGCTCCAAACCAACACACTATATGGATCCGTAGGGGATGGCTGCCGTTTTACAGGCTCCAAACCAACACACTATATGGAGCCGGAGGGGATGGCTGCCGTTTTACAGGCTCCAAACCAACTGTTCTATTTTGGGTGTTTTTTCGCCTTGTCTGTAACTTATTTTTTACATAATGTTTATGATCGAAAAGAGCTTCTGGATATCAGAACAGTGATTACTCACCTTGAACTGGACAAAGATTTTTTCTTTAACGAGTCGGACGTGAAGGATTTACTGCTGCTACCGGACAAGGCCCAAATCCCCGTCATTCGCATGAAGAGGAGACGCCGATACTAACCGGCCTCTACCATCCGTCCTATTGGCCAACGTGCAATCATTGGAGAATAAACTGGATAAGCTCCGTTTGAGACTATCCTGCCAACGGGACATTAAAAACTGTAATATCTTATGTTTCACCGAGTCGTGGCTGAACGACGACATCGATACTATGCAGTTGGCTGGGTTTCCGTGCATTGGCAAGACAGAACAGCTACCTCCGGTAAGACGAGGGGTGGTGATCTGTGTCTATTTGTCAATAACAGCTGGTGCGCGAAATCTAAAATTAAAAAGTCTCAAGGTTTTTCTCTCCTGAGGTACAGTACCTCATAATAAGCTGTAGACCCTCACTATCTACCAATAGAGTTTTCATCTATATTCTTCATAGCCGTCTATTTACCACCACAACCCGATGCTGGCACTAAGACCGCACTCAATGAGCTGTATAAGACCATAAGCACTCCTAGTGGCCGGGGACTTTAATGCAGGAAAACTTAAATCAGTTTTACCTCATTTCTACCTGCATGTCACATTGCAACCAGAGGAGAAAAAAAACTCTAGACCACCTTTACTCCACACACAGAGAAGCGTAAAAAGCTGTCCCTCCATTTGGCAAATCTGACCATAATTCTATCCTCCTGATTCCTGCTTACAAGCAAAAACGAAAGCAGGAAGTATCAGTGACTCGCTCAATACGGAAGTGGTCAGATGACGCAGATGCTAAGCTACAGGACTGTTTTGCTAGCACAGACTGGAATATGTTCCAGGATTCATCTGATGGCATTGAGGAGTATACCACATCAGTCACTGGCTTCATCAATAAGTGCATCGATGATGTCGTCCTCACAGTGACCGTACGTACATACCCCAACCAGAAGCCATGGATTACAGGCAACATCTGCACTGAGCTAAAGGGTAGAGCTGCCGCTTTCAAGGAGCGGGACTCTAACCCGGACGCTTATAAGAAATCCCGCTATGCCCTCCAACGAACCATCAAGCAGGCAAAGTGTCAATACAGGTGTGACACTCTGGCTCCACGGACCTTTATTCTTGAGCCAGGGTTGTTCATGTTCATTTGTTTTGGGTGTATTTCTATGTGGGGGTGTCTAGGTTGTTGTATTTCTATGTTGGGTGATTGTGCGTGTTTGTATTCATTGACTCCCAATCGGAGGTAACGAGTGTCAGCTGTCGGCTCGTTAGCTCTGATTGGGAGCCACATTTAAGATGTAGGTTTTCTTGTGTTTGTTGTGGGTTATTGTTCTATGTTCAGTCTGTGTACTGAGGACGTCACGGATCGTGTTTTTGTTTTGTCGGGTGTTTCTTTATTTATTAAAGTCATGTTCACTCGCAACGCTGCGCTTTGGTCTCATCCTTACGACGCTCGTGACAGAATAACCCACCACAACGAGACCAAGCAGCGTGGCCAGGAGCCAACGCCCTTTCCAAATCTAGCGGATATCCACTTCGACTGGGTCAAGCCGCGTGAGGAGGAGAGAAGTTGGACTTGGGAGGAGAGGATGGAGAGTCTGGAGAGTCTGGCGAGGAAGATAGATGCCTGGTCCACGGGGAGGAGAGACCCCCAGAAAATTTTTTGGGGGGGGCTCACGACGTCGGGGCAGAAGGTGTACGGCCCGGAGGAGTGCAAGAGGTTGGCAGATATGGCCGCCAGTACAAGGGGGCTACTGGGTGAAGCAGGGAAGGAAAGTGTTGAGGCACGGCATGAGGTACTGGGGTGTGTAACCAGTTCGGTCCGGCCCGTTCCTAGTCCCGAGGTGCAGCCAGTAGTGTGTGTTCCCCCTACGGTACGGCCTGTTCCGGCCCCTCGCACTAAGTGTACGGTGCGCGTCGCCAGCCCGGTTCAGCCTGTCCCTGCACCACGTAGGATGCCTACGGTGTGCGTCGTCAGCCCAGCCCGGCCTGTCCCTGCGCCACGTAGGATGCCTACGGTGTGCGTCGCAGTCCTCAGCCCGGTACCTCCTGTTCCGGCACCACGCACCAGTTCTACGATGCGCTTCAGACGGCCAGAGTCTGCCGTCTGCCCAACGGGGCCTGAACTGTCCGTCTGCCCAACGCCGTCTGAACTGCTCGTCTGCCAAGGGCCGCAGGAGCTGCCCGTCTGCCATGAGCCTGCAAAGCCGCCCGTCTGCCATGAGCCTACAGAGCCGTCCGCCAGACAGGAGCAGCCAGAGCCTTCCGCCAGACAGGATCAGCCAGAGCCTTCCGCCAGACAGGATCAGCCAGAGCCTTCCGCCAGACAGGATCAGCCAGAGCCTTCCGCCAGACAGGATCAGCCAGAGCCTTCCGCCAGACAGGATCAGCCAGATCCTTCTGCCAGACAGGATCCGCCAGAGCAAGCCAGCCAGGATCCGCCATTCAGTCCGGTGCTGCCCCTCAGTCAGGTACTGTCCCTTAGTCCGGTGCTGCCCCTTAGTCCGGTGCCGCCCCTTAATCCAGTGGGGTTTAGTTGGGGGGTGGTCATGAGGAAGGGTAGACTAAAGCGGAGAGTGACTAAGGTGGAGTGGGGACCACGACCTGGGCCAGAGCCGCCACCAGGGACAGACGCCCACCCAGACCCTCCCCTAGACTGTATGCTGGTGCGCCCGGAGGTCGCACCTTTAGGGGGGGGTAATGTGACACTCTGGCTCCACGGACCTTTATTCTTGAGCCAGGGTTGTTCATGTTCATTTGTTTTGGGTGTATTTCTATGTGGGGGTGTCTAGGTTGTTGTATTTCTATGTTGGGTGATTGTGCGTGTTTGTATTCATTGACTCCCAATCGGAGGTAACGAGTGTCAGCTGTCGGCTCGTTAGCTCTGATTGGGAGCCACATTTAAGATGTAGGTTTTCTTGTGTTTGTTGTGGGTTATTGTTCTATGTTCAGTCTGTGTACTGAGGACGTCACGGATCGTGTTTTTGTTTTGTCGGGTGTTTCTTTATTTATTAAAGTCATGTTCACTCGCAACGCTGCGCTTTGGTCTCATCCTTACGACGCTCGTGACAACAGGACTAAGATTGAATCCTACTACACCGGCTCTGACGCTCGTCAGATGTGGCAGGGCTTGAAAACTATTACAGACTACAAAGGGAAGCCCAGCCGTCCAACACCATCATTAAGTTTGGCAGTGTGGTGCCAGGACAACGACCTCTCCCTCAACGTGATCAAGACAAAGGAGACGATCGTGGACTACAGGAAAAAAAAAGAGGACTGAGCACGCCCCCATTCTCATCGACAGGGCTGTAGTGGAACAGGTTGAGAGCTTCAAGTTCCTTGGTGTCCACATCACCAACGAACAATCATGGTCCAAACACACCAAGACAGTCGTGAAGAGGGCACGACAAAGCCTATTCCCCCTCAGGAGACTGAAAAGATTTGGCATGGGTCCTCAGATCCTCAAAAAGTTCTATAGCTGCACCATCGAGAGCATCCTGACTGGTTGCATCACCGCCTGGTATGGCAACTGCTTAGCCTCCGACCGCAAGGCACTACAGAGGGTAGTGTGTACGGCCCAGTACAACACTTGGGCCAAGCTTCCTGCCATCCATGACCTCTATACCAGGCGGTGTCAGAGGAAGGCCCTAAAAATTGTCAAAGACTCCAGCCACCCTAGTCATAGACTGTTCTCTCTGTTACTGAACGGCAAGCGGTACCAGAGCGCCAAGTCTAGGTCCAAAATACTTCTCAACAGCTTCTACCCCCAAGCCATAAGACTCCTGAACAGCTAATCATGGCTACCCAGACTATTTGCACCCCCACCCCATATTTTTACGCTGCTGCTACTCTGTTAATTATTTATGCATAGTCACTTTAACTCTACCCACATGTACATATTACCTCAACTACCTCAACTAGCCGGTGCCCCCGCACATTGACTCTGCACCGGTACCCCCCTCATGGGCGGCGCACAATTGGCCCAGCGTCGTCCAGGGTAGGGGAGGGAATGGCCGGCAGGGATGTAGCTCAGTTGGTAGAGCATTGCGTTTGCAACGCCAGGGTTATGGGTTCGATTCCCACGGGGGGCCAGTATGAAAAAAAATATATATGCATTCACTAACTGTAAGTCGCTCTGGATAAGAGCGTCTGCTAAATGACTAAAATGTAAATGTAATGTCAATGTATATAGCCTCCCTGCTGTTATTTTATTTAACTTCTGCTCTTTTTTTCTCAACACTTTTTTGTTGTTGTTTTATTTTACTTTTTTATTAAGAAATAAATGCACTGTTGGTTAAGAGCTGTAAGTAAGCATTTCACAGTAATGTCTACACCTGTTGTATTCGGCGCATGTGGCCAATAACATTTTATTTTATTTGAGTAGCGTAACCAAAAGGTAGTAAATGCAGGCAAGAGTGTCCAAATGGATTCAATAGGATTGGTTGGTGGGAAAGAGTGTAGACCAAATGGATTCAATTGGATTGGTTGTTGGGAAAGAGTGTAGACCAAATGGATTCAATAGGATTGGTTGTTGGGAAAGAGTGTAGACCAAATGGATTCCATAGGATTGGTTGTTGGGAAAGAGTGTAGACCAAATGGATTCAATAGGATTGGTTGTTGGGAAAGAGTGTAGACCAAATGGATTCAATAGGATTGGTTGTTGGGAAAGAGTGTAGACCAAATGGATTCAATAGGATTGGTTGTTGGGAAAGAGTGTAGACCAAATGGATTCCATAGGATTGGTTGTTGGGATAGAGTGTAGACCAAATGGATTCAATAGGATTGGTTGTTGGGAAAGAGTGTAGACCAAATGGATTCAATAGGATTGGTTGTTGGGAAAGAGTGTAGACCAAATGGATTCAATAGGATTGGTTGTTGGGAAAGTTCAACTGAAAACGATTTTTGCATTTGTTTTCAAATAATTGTTTCAATCATTTGTCATAGAGTTTTGCTCTCACTTTAAAATGATTTGCCTGCAAGTTCTTTGGTTTTGCTTTTGATATCATTATTTTTGTTTACAATTCTATACATTTTGCTTTCAATTGTTTGGTGTTTGATTTCAACATCCATTATTTCACTCTTTCTCGAAAATATAATGTTTACATTTTCAACTGTATTTTTCATGTTTACGATTAATTTTATTTTAAATTCAATACATATGGCGTGACACTGGCCCCATAGAAAACTCTCCCTTTCCTGGGTCCGTCAGATCAGAGAGGAAGAGAGTACCAACTCAGCGGGAAATCTGTCTCTCTCCAGCAGGTGTCGTCTTTTCATTGTTTCGCCCACCAAGTAAGGAGTTTTTGCGTGGAGGTCAATGAGAGTGTCGAATTTGGTCAACAAAAACATGAATGGGTTATTTGCTATGTGAGGTTTATTTTATCTAATAGAAGTTTCGTAATGATGTAAGAAGGACACGTGACATCCCAGCAACTTTGAGAAAAAACACTTTATATCGGAGTTGTCTCGAGATGGCCATGTATATTCATGGCATTTTTTTATTTCACCTTTATTTAACCAGGTAAGCCAGTTGAGAACAGGTTCTCATTTACAACTGCGACCTGGCCAAGATAAAGCAAAGTAGTGCAATAAAAACAACACAGAGTTACATATGGGGTAAAAAACATAAAGTCAGAAATACAACAGAAAATATATATACAGTGTGTGCAAATGTAGCAAGTTATGGAGGTAAGGCAATAAATAGGCCATAGTGCAGAATAATTACAATAGTATTAACACTGGAATGCTAGATGTGCAAGAGATGATGTGCAAATAGAGATACTGGGGTGCAAATGAGCAAAATAAATAACAATATGGGGATGAGGTAGTTGGGTGGGCTAATTTCAGATGGGCTGTGTACAGGTGCAGTGATCGGTAAGGTGCTCTGACAACTGATGCTTACAGTTAGTGAGGGAGATAAGAGTCTCCAGCTTCAGAGATTTTTGCAATTCGTTCCAGTCATTGGCAGCATGAGGCTAGTAGCATAACATCTCTCTCCGCTGAATACAAAAAATAGTTTTTGATTACAACATCCATTATTTCACTTCCTTGAAAATATAATGTTTTCATTTTCAACTGTATTTTTCATGTTTATGATTTATTTGCATTTTTTATTCAATACATATGGCGTGACACTGGCCCAATAGTTTTCACTCATCTCGCTCTGCAGAAACGGAGCACGAACTCTCGCGTTGTTTCCGTGCTTCGTGAACAGCCTCTCGGTCTGGACACGAACTATCGCGATGTTTCCGTGCTTCGTGAACAGCCTCTCGGTCTGGACACAAACAAGCTGCTCGCGCATCTCAGCTGACGCGGCGGGAACGGGGGAGAGCTCGAGACCCTGGCGGAGGTGAGTTGTGTCTCCGGTAATAATGACTTTCTAACGTCATGATAGATAGGGTTAGGGTACAGGATACATAGAGATACAGCTCCTTGTCACTGAGAAGCAGAGTGTCTGGCCGGGCTGTGGAAGGAGAAGAGACCGCTGTCCTTCCTTTCTCCATCCTAGCCCGAATCTCCTTTCCCTAACATGTCTATGTATCTAACCCAACCCTTAGAAGTCTGTTTATTCATCAGTCGATCGGTTTCTAAACCGCTCCTGACGTAAAGCCCGTTCTGT
>NW_028165437.1:65000-114292 GCF_964263955.1 Coregonus lavaretus | reverse complement strand
GATGAGAGACAGAGAGGAGACAGAGAGAGAGGAGAGATGAGAGAGAGACAGAGAAGAGAGAGAGAGAGAGAGAGAGAGAGAGAGAGAGAGAGAGAGAGAGAGAGATAGGAGAGAGAGAGGAGAGAGAGAGAGAGAGAGAGAGAGAGAGAGAGAGAGAGAGAGAGAGAGAGAGAGAGACAGACGATGAGAGGGGGTTAGGGTTACCTGTCCTAGTAACACTGTTTCTCGGGTGATGGGCGTCAGATGGACCTTCCACTCCCTCCGGGGAACATACCGCTCCTCAGCGTGCTCTGATTGGTTGGCAGAGTCTGGGGGGGGGGCTCTGTAGGATCATTGGTTCCCTCCAGGAACTGGTTTACGAAGGCATCGATGTCAGAGAGGAAGGAGGGGGTTGGTGTTGTGGGAGGGTGGTGAGGGGCGGGGCGGGGGGAGAGGGGGGGCAGGTAGAGGTGAGAGCCTCCAACGTCGTCCCAGTAGACAATAATCAACAGGATCATAAAGACTGAACCCAGAACCAGAGAGATACGGAACAACCTCCACTTCCCCATGGTGCCACCCTTAACACAAACAGCAGAGAACACACACCGTTATATACACACTGTTACACAAACACACACACTGATACATCCTGACAAATTACAGCAGAGAACACACATCGTTATATACACACTGTTACACAAACACACACACTGATACATCCTGACAAATTACAGCAGAGAACACACACCGTTATATACACACTGTTACGCAAACACACACACTGATCCATCCTGACAAATTACAGCAGAGAACACACACCGTTATATACACACTGTTACGCAAACACACACACTGATACATCCTGACAAATTACAGCAGAGAACACACACACTGATCCATCCGGACAAATTACAGCAGAGAACACACATCGTTATATACACACTGTTACACAAACACACACACTGATCCATCCGGACAAATTCCACCATATGAGTAGCCTGCTAATGGACCTTTCTGGACCTTGTCAACTTTCCAGAACAGACCCAGAACTGATCCAAATGGTTGTCTAATCAGGCCAAGGCTGTAGGCAGTTACTTCGGCATGAAACGTGATTTCAAAACAGGACGTTTGAGCGGTTCTTCAAATTAGCCTACAGTTTACAGCCTGGACAATAATTGTGTACTCACTTGATGCCAGTAATACATTTCTTCATTGCATTGTGTTGTTGTAGGTAGAATAGGTAGGGTTAGGGTTAGGGTTTCTTCATTGCATTGTGTTGTTGTAGGTAGAATAGGTAGGGTTAGGGTTAGGGTTTCTTCATTGCATTGTGTTGTTGTAGGTAGAATAGGTAGGGTTAGGGTTAGGGTTTCTTCATTGCATTGTGTTGTTGTAGGTAGAATAGGTAGGGTTAGGGTTAGGGTTTCTTCATTGCATTGTGTTGTTGTAGGTAGAATAGGTAGGGTTAGGTTTAGGGTAGAATGGTTCTTGTCTGATATTACAGCCTGAATTCTAAATGGATGAAATATCTTTCTTTCCTCACCCATCTACACACAATACCCCATGATGACAAAGTGAAAACATGTTTTTAGAAATGTTTGCAAAATGATTGAAAATGAAATATTATTGTGTGTAGGCCAGTGACCTGGGGGGGAGGGGGTCGAGGAGAGGAGGGGGATTATTTAAGATACTCTTTGAAGAGGCAGGGTTTCAGGTGCTTTTGGAAGATGGGAAGGGACTCTGCTGTCCTAGCTTCAGGGGGGAAGCTGGTTCCACCATTGGGGTGCCAGGACAGAGAAGAGCTTGGACTGGGCTGAGTGGGAGCTGCCCTCTCATAGGGGTGGGAGGGCCAAGAGACCAGAGGTGGCAGAACGGAGTGCTCAGGTTGGGGTGTAGGGTTGGAGCATAGCCTGAAGGTAGGGACTCAGGTTGGGGTGTAGGGTTGGAGCATAGCCTGAAGGTAGGGACTCAGGTTGGGGTGTAGGGTTGGAGCATAGCCTGAAGGTAGGGACTCAGGTTGGGGTGTAGGGTTGGAGCATAGCCTGAAGGAAGGGACTCAGGTTGGGGTGTAGGGTTGGAGCATAGCCTGAAGGTAGGGACTCAGGTTGGGGTGTAGGGTTGGAGCATAGCCTGAAGGTAGGGACTCAGGTCGGGGTGTAGGGTTGGAGCATAGCCTGAAGGTAGGGACTCAGGTTGGGGTGTAGGGTTGGAGCATAGCCTGAAGGTAGGGACTCAGGTTGGGGTGTAGGGTTGGAGCATAGCCTGAAGGTAGGGACTCAGGTTGGGGTGTAGGGTTGGAGCATAGCCTGAAGGTAGGGACTCAGGTTGGGGTGTAGGGTTGGAGCATAGCCTGAAGGTAGGGACTCAGGTTGGGGTGTAGGGTTGGAGCATAGCCTGAAGGAAGGGACTCAGGTTGGGGTGTAGGGTTGGAGCATAGCCTGAAGGTAGGGACTCAGGTTGGGGTGTAGGGTTGGAGCATAGCCTGAAGGTAGGGACTCAGGTCGGGGTGTAGGGTTGGAGCATAGCCTGAAGGTAGGGACTCAGGTTGGGGTGTAGGGTTGGAGCATAGCCTGAAGGTAGGGACTCAGGTTGGGGTGTAGGGTTGGAGCATAGCCTGAAGGTAGGGACTCAGGTTGGGGTGTAGGGTTGGAGCATAGCCTGAAGGTAGGGACTCAGGTTGGGGTGTAGGGTTGGAGCAGAGCCTGAAGGTAGGGACTCAGGTTGGGGTGTAGGGTTGGAGCATAGCCTGAAGGTAGGGACTCAGGTTGGGGTGTAGGGTTGGAGCATAGCCTGAAGGTAGGGACTCAGGTTGGGGTGTAGGGTTGGAGCAGAGCCTGAAGGTAGGGAGGGGCAGTTCCTCTTGCTGCTCCGTAGGTAAGCACCATGGTCTAATAGTGGATGTGAGCTTCAACTGGAAGCCAGTAGAGTGTGCGGAGGAGCAGGGTGACATGGGAGAACTTGGGAAGGTTGAAAACCAGGCGGAAGTTGCAGGAGTTTGATGGCACAAGTGGGAAGCCCAGCCAACAGTGAGTTGCAGTAGTCCAGACTGGAAATGACAAGTCCCTGAATTAGGACCTGCGCCGCTTCCTGTGTGAACTAGGGTCGTACTCTACGGATATTGTAGAGCATGAACCTGCAGGAGCGAGTCACTGCTTTAATGTTTTCAGAGAAAGGGTTAAGGAGGGAGGAGAAGGTGGAAAATAGTTTCCTAGGGTTAGAGGCAGATGCTTAAAATTTAGAGTGATAGAAAGTGGCTTTAGCAGCAGATACAGAGGAAGAGAAGTTGGAGAGGAGGGAGTGAAAGGATGATAGGTCCTCTGGAAGTTTAGTTTTCCTCCATTTTTGCTCAGCTGCCACCAGCCCTGTTCTGGAAGCTCACAATGAGTCACTCAGCCCTGTTCTGGAAGCTCACAATGAGTCACTCAGCCCTGTTCTGGAAGCTCACAATGAGTCACTCAGCCCTGTTCTGTAAGCTCGCAATGAGTCACTCAGCCACGGAGCAGGAGGGGAGGGCCGACCCGGCCCGGAGGAAAGGGGACAGAGTGAATCATGGGATGCGGAAAGGGAGGTGAGTAGGGTCGAAGAGGCAGAGTCAGGAGACAGGAGGGAGAAGGATTTAGTCGAAGGGAGAGATGATATGATAGAAGAGGACAGTGTAGCGGGAGAGAGAGAGCAAAGATTGCGACGGTGCTTGACCATCTGGGAGGGGCAAGTGGTTAGGGTTGGAGGAAAGGGAGACAGAAAAGGAAACAAAGTAGTGATCAGAGACCTGGAGGGGGGTTTCAGTGTGATTAGTAGGAGCCTCTAGTAAAAATGAGATCAAGCATATTGCCTGCCTTGTGAGGAGATTGGGTCAAAAGAGGCAAGGAGGGGAAAGAGAGTTGGAAAGAAATGAATCGAAGGCAGATGCTGGGAGGTTGAAGTCGCCAAGTACGAAAAGTGGTGAGACATCATCAGGAAATGAACTTATCAAGGTGTCCAGCTCATTGAGGAACTCTCCAAGGATCTCTATGGGTGCAACCTACTACATAGAGCCATGACTACATGGAACTCTATTCCACATCAGGTAACTGATGCAAGCAGTAGAGTCAGATTTAAACAACAGGTAAAAATACACCTCATGGAACAGCAGGGACTGTGAAGAGACACACACAGACACAGACACACATACACACACACAATAACATACGCACTATACACACACGTACACATGGATTTTTTGTTGTAGATATGTGGTAGTGGAGTAGGGGCCTGAGGGCACACAGTGTGTTGTGAAATCTGTTATGAATGTATTGTAATGTTTTTAAAATTGTACAACTGCCTTAATTTTGCTGGACCCCAGGAAGAGTAGCTGCTGCCTTGGCAGGAACTAATGGGGATCCATAATAAACCCCAGGAAGAGTAGCTGCTGCCTTGGCAGGAACTAATGGGGATCCATAATAAATACAAATACAAACACAAACCTCAGACAACATTTTCCTGGTAAGCCCCATTCCCCACTCAAACCACTATGTTGTGGTGGACTGTCATTACAATTGCTTCACGGGAATCTGTTAAATGATGTAATGCTGTCAAAGCAACTAGCTAACCACTTTATGTCGACAGCAGAGGAGAGTTGTATTCATAATATAGCCAACTTAGCTAGCTAGCATTAGCATCGTTTTCAATGGTGGACAGTGAGAGCTAGCTAACCAGCTAGCAAACAATGGAACAAATGTATAATGTTGAATTCATTCATAATATAGCCAACTTAGTTAGCTAGCATTAGCATCGTTTTCAATGGTGGACAGTGAGAGCTAGCTAACCAGCTAGCAAACAATGGAGCAAATGTATAACGTTGAATTATTTGCAAGTACCCCTGGTGCACTGTTCAATTATTTAGCAATTGAAGCAATGATCTTTTTATGAAAACGGTCAGTTTGTGCCACTGCCCTCGTTGGCTTCCACGCGTTTGAAACCAGAACTTGTCCGTGTCTGGTCAGACTCAGTGTTGCCAACAATTTTTCAGTGAGATCCGCTATTGGCTCCTTGATTTGACACTAGAAGTGGCTAGCACCAATCTGCTCTGCTGCTGTCCAGATGTGGTCCCTGACATAGCGTTTTGGCCCCCTCTCCCCCCCACACCCCCTCCTGCTGCTGTCCAGATGTGGTCCCTGACATAGCGTTTTGGCCCCCTCTCCCAACACACCCCCTCCTGCTGCTGTCCAGATGTGGTCCCCGACATAGCGTTTTGGCCCCCTCTCCCCTACACACCCCCTCCTGCTGCTGTCCAGATGTGGTCCCTGACATAGCGTTTTGGCCCCCTCTCCCGCCACACCCCCTCCTGCTGCTGTCCAGATGTGGTCCATGACATAGCGTTTTGGCCCCCTCTCCCGCCACACCCCCTCCTGCTGCTGTCCAGATGTGGTCCCTGACATAGCGTTTTGGCCCCCTCTCCCGCCACACCCCCTCCTGCTGCTGTCCAGATGTGGTTCCTGACATAGCGTTTTGGCCCCCTCTCCCCTACACACCCCCTCCTGCTGCTGTCCAGATGTGGTCCCTGACATAGCGTTTTGGCCCCCTCTCCCGCCATACCCCCTCCTGCTGCTGTCCAGATGTGGTCCCTGACATAGCGTTTTGGCCCCCTCTCCCCTACACACCCCCTCCTGCTGCTGTCCAGATGTGGTCCCTGACATAGCGTTTTGGCCCCCTCTCCCACCACACACCCCCTCCTGCTGCTGTCCAGATGTGGTCCCTGAAATAGCGTTTTGGCCCCCTCTCCCGCCACACCCCCTCCTGCTGCTGTCCAGATGTGGTCCCTGACATAGCGTTTTGGGCCCCTCTCCCCGCCACACCCCCTCCTGCTGCTGTCCAGATGTGGTCCCTGACATAGCGTTTTGGCCCCCTCTACACCACACACCCCCTCCTGCTGCTGTCCAGATGTGGTCCCTGACATAGCGTTTTGGCCCCCTCTCCCACCACACACCCCCTCCTGCTGCTGTCCAGATGTGGTCCCTGACATAGCGTTTTGGCCCCCTCTCCCCTACACACCCCCTCCTGCTGCTGTCCAGATGTGGTCCCTGACATAGCGTTTTGGCCCCCTCTACACCACACACCCCCTCCTGCTGCTGTCCAGATGTGGTCCCTGACATAGCGTTTTGGCCCCCTCTCCCCTACACACCCCCTCCTGCTGCTGTCCAGATGTGGTCCCTGACATAGCGTTTTGGCCCCCTCTCCCCTATACACCCCCTCCTGCTGCTGTCCAGATGTGGTCCCTGACATAGCGTTTTGGCCCCCTCTCCCACCACACCCCCTCCTGCTGCTGTCCAGATGTGGTCCCCCTGACATAGCGTTTTGGCCCCCTCTCCCCTACACACCCCCTCCTGCTGCTGTCCAGATGTGGTCCCTGACATAGCGTTTTGGCCCCCTCTCCCGCCACACCCCCTCCTGCTGCTGTCCAGATGTGGTCCCTGACATAGCGTTTTGGCCCCCTCTCCCCCCAACACCCCCTCCTGCTGCTGTCCAGATGTGGTCCCTGACATAGCGTTTTGGCCCCCTCTCCCGCCACACCCCCTCCTGCTGCTGTCCAGATGTGGTCCCTGACATAGCGTTTTGGCCCCCTCTCCCCCCAACACCCCCTCCTGCTGCTGTCCAGATGTGGTCCCTGACATAGCGTTTTGGCCCCCTCTCCCGCCACACCCCCTCCTGCTGCTGTCCAGATGTGGTCCCTGACATAGCGTTTTGGCCCCCTCTCCCCCCCACACCCCCTCCTGCTGCTGTCCAGATGTGGTCCCTGACATAGCGTTTTGGCCCCCTCTCCCCCACACACCCCCTCCTGCTGCTGTCCAGATGTGGTCCCTGACATAGCGTTTTGGCCCCCTCTCCCCTACACACCCCCTCCTGCTGCTGTCCAGATGTGGTCCCTGACATAGCGTTTTGGCCCCCTCTCCCCCACACACCCCCTCCTGCTGCTGTCCAGATGTGGTCCCTGACATAGCGTTTTGGCCCCCTCTCCCCTACACACCCCCTCCTGCTGCTGTCCAGATGTGGTCCCTGACATAGCGTTTTGGCCCCCTCTCCCCTACACCCCCTCCTGCTGCTGTCCAGATGTGGTCCCTGACATAGCGTTTTGGCCCCCTCTCCCGCCACACCCCCTCCTGCTGCTGTCCAGATGTGGTCCCTGACATAGCGTTTTGGCCCCCTCTCCCACCACACACCCCCTCCTGCTGCTGTCCAGATGTGGTCCCTGACATAGCGTTTTGGCCCCCTCTCCCACCACACACCCCCTCCTGCTGCTGTCCAGATGTGGTCCCTGACATAGCGTTTTGGCCCCCTCTCCCGCCACACCCCCTCCTGCTGCTGTCCAGATGTGGTCCCTGACATAGCGTTTTGGCCCCCTCTCCCACCACACACCCGCTCCTGCTGCTGTCCAGATGTGGTCCCTGACATAGCGTTTTGGCCCCCTCTCCCACCACACCCCCTCCTGCTGCTGTCCAGATGTGGTCCCTGACATAGCGTTTTGGCCCCCTCTCCCCTACACACCCCCTCCTGCTGCTGTCCAGATGTGGTCCCTGACATAGCGTTTTGGCCCCCTCTCCCACCACACACCCCCTCCTGCTGCTGTCCAGATGTGGTCCCTGACATAGCGTTTTGGCCCCCTCTCCCGCCACACCCCCTCCTGCTGCTGTTCAGATGTGGTCCCTGACATAGCGTTTTGGCCCCCTCTCCCCCCCACACCCCCTCCTGCTGCTGTCCAGATGTGGTCCCTGACATAGCGTTTTGGCCCCCTCTCCCGCCACATCCCCTCCTGCTGCTGTCCAGATGTGGTCCCTGACATAGCGTTTTGGCCCCCTCTCCCCGCCACACCCCCTCCTGCTGCTGTCCAGATGTGGTCCCTGACATAGCGTTTTGGCCCCCTCTCCCACCACACCCCCTCCTGCTGCTGTCCAGATGTGGTCCCCCTGACATAGCGTTTTGGCCCCCTCTCCCACCACACCCCCTCCTGCTGCTGTCCAGATGTGGTCCCTGACATAGTGTTTTGGCCCCCTCTACACCACACACCCCCTCCTGCTGCTGTCCAGATGTGGTCCCTGACATAGCGTTTTGGCCCCCTCTCCCACCACACACCCCCTCCTGCTGCTGTCCAGATGTGGTCCCTGACATAGCGTTTTGGCCCCCTCTCCCACCACACACCCCCTCCTGCTGCTGTCCAGATGTGGTCCCTGACATAGCGTTTTGGCCCCCTCTCCCGCCACACCCCCTCCTGCTGCTGTTCAGATGTGGTCCCTGACATAGCGTTTTGGCCCCCTCTCCCCCCCACACCCCCTCCTGCTGCTGTCCAGATGTGGTCCCTGACATAGCGTTTTGGCCCCCTCTCCCCCACACACCCCCTCCTGCTGCTGTCCAGATGTGGTCCCCCTGACATAGCGTTTTGGCCCCCTCTCCCGCCACACCACTTGTGCTTCTCTGCCTGTGTGTTTGCCGTCGCTGTGACTTCAGTTGCACAGACAGCTTTTCCCAATGTCGTTTGCGGCAGAATTGAGTGGGAAAAGTCGCTAAATGCTAATAAAAACCATAGAAACCATCTGTGTCAAAACTCCCCAAAGGAGCCAGACAAAGTCGCTAAATATAAGGAGAAAGTTGCTAAATGTAGGGTCAAAGTCCCTGGAGGGGTCTGAAAAGTTGCTAAATGTAGGGTCAAAGTCTCTGGAGGGGTCTGAAAAGTTGCTAAATGTAGGGTCAAAGTCTCTGGAGGGGTCTGAAATGTTGCTAAATGTAGGGTCAAAGTCTCTGGAGGGGTCTGAAATGTTGCTAAATGTAGGGTCAAAGTCTCTGGAGGGGTCTGAAAAGTTGCTAAATGTAGGGTCAAAGTCTCTGGAGGGGTCTGAAATGTTGGTAAATGTAGGGTCAAAGTCCCTGGAGGGGTCTGAAAAGTTGCTAAATGTAGGGTCAAAGTCCCTGGAGGGGTCTGAAATGTTGGTAAATGTAGGGTCAAAGTCCCTGGAGGGGTCTGAAAAGTTGCTAAATGTAGGGTCAAAGTCTCTGGAGGGGTCTGAAAAGTTGGTAAATGTAGGGTCAAAGTCCCTGGAGGGGTCTGAAAAGTTGCTAAATGTAGGGTCAAAGTCTCTGGAGGGGTCTGAAAAGTTGCTAAATGTAGGGTCAAAGTCTCTGGAGGGGTCTGAAAAGTTGGTAAATGTAGGGTCAAAGTCTCTGGAGGGGTCTGAAAAGTTGCTAAATGTAGGGTCAAAGTCTCTGGAGGGGTCTGAAATGTTGCTAAATGTAGGGTCAAAGTCTCTGGAGGGGTCTGAAATGTTGCTAAATGTAGGGTCAAAGTCTCTGGAGGGGTCTGAAAAGTTGCTAAATGTAGGGTCAAAGTCTCTGGAGGGGTCTGAAATGTTGGTAAATGTAGGGTCAAAGTCCCTGGAGGGGTCTGAAAAGTTGCTAAATGTAGGGTCAAAGTCTCTGGAGGGGTCTGAAAAGTTGCTAAATGTAGGGTCAAAGTCTCTGGAGGGGTCTGAAATGTTGCTAAATGTAGGGTCAAAGTCTCTGGAGGGGTCTGAAATGTTGCTAAATGTAGGGTCAAAGTCTCTGGAGGGGTCTGAAAAGTTGCTAAATGTAGGGTCAAAGTCTCTGGAGGGGTCTGAAATGTTGGTAAATGTAGGGTCAAAGTCCCTGGAGGGGTCTGAAAAGTTGCTAAATGTAGGGTCAAAGTCCCTGGAGGGGTCTGAAATGTTGGTAAATGTAGGGTCAAAGTCTCTGGAGGGGTCTGAAAAGTTGCTAAATGTAGGGTCAAAGTCTCTGGAGGGGTCTGAAATGTTGGTAAATGTAGGGTCAAAGTCCCTGGAGGGGTCTGAAAAGTTGCTAAATGTAGGGTCAAAGTCCCTGGAGGGGTCTGAAATGTTGGTAAATGTAGGGTCAAAGTCCCTGGAGGGGTCTGAAAAGTTGCTAAATGTAGGGTCAAAGTCTCTGGAGGGGTCTGAAAAGTTGGTAAATGTAGGGTCAAAGTCCCTGGAGGGGTCTGAAAAGTTGCTAAATGTAGGGTCAAAGTCTCTGGAGGGGTCTGAAAAGTTGCTAAATGTAGGGTCAAAGTCTCTGGAGGGGTCTGAAAAGTTGGTAAATGTAGGGTCAAAGTCTCTGGAGGGGTCTGAAAAGTTGCTAAATGTAGGGTCAAAGTCTCTGGAGGGGTCTGAAATGTTGCTAAATGTAGGGTCAAAGTCTCTGGAGGGGTCTGAAATGTTGCTAAATGTAGGGTCAAAGTCTCTGGAGGGGTCTGAAAAGTTGCTAAATGTAGGGTCAAAGTCTCTGGAGGGGTCTGAAATGTTGGTAAATGTAGGGTCAAAGTCCCTGGAGGGGTCTGAAAAGTTGCTAAATGTAGGGTCAAAGTCTCTGGAGGGGTCTGAAAAGTTGCTAAATGTAGGGTCAAAGTCTCTGGAGGGGTCTGAAATGTTGCTAAATGTAGGGTCAAAGTCTCTGGAGGGGTCTGAAATGTTGCTAAATGTAGGGTCAAAGTCTCTGGAGGGGTCTGAAAAGTTGCTAAATGTAGGGTCAAAGTCTCTGGAGGGGTCTGAAATGTTGGTAAATGTAGGGTCAAAGTCCCTGGAGGGGTCTGAAAAGTTGCTAAATGTAGGGTCAAAGTCCCTGGAGGGGTCTGAAATGTTGGTAAATGTAGGGTCAAAGTCTCTGGAGGGGTCTGAAAAGTTGCTAAATGTAGGGTCAAAGTCTCTGGAGGGGTCTGAAATGTTGGTAAATGTAGGGTCAAAGTCCCTGGAGGGGTCTGAAAAGTTGCTAAATGTAGGGTCAAAGTCTCTGGAGGGGTCTGAAAAGTTGCTAAATGTAGGGTCAAAGTCTCTGGAGGGGTCTGAAATGTTGCTAAATGTAGGGTCAAAGTCTCTGGAGGGGTCTGAAATGTTGCTAAATGTAGGGTCAAAGTCTCTGGAGGGGTCTGAAAAGTTGCTAAATGTAGGGTCAAAGTCTCTGGAGGGGTCTGAAATGTTGGTAAATGTAGGGTCAAAGTCCCTGGAGGGGTCTGAAAAGTTGCTAAATGTAGGGTCAAAGTCCCTGGAGGGGTCTGAAATGTTGGTAAATGTAGGGTCAAAGTCCCTGGAGGGGTCTGAAAAGTTGATAAATGTAGGGTCAAAGTCTCTGGAGGGGTCTGAAAAGTTGGTAAATGTAGGGTCAAAGTCCCTGGAGGGGTCTGAAAAGTTGCTAAATGTAGGGTCAAAGTCTCTGGAGGGGTCTGAAAAGTTGCTAAATGTAGGGTCAAAGTCTCTGGAGGGGTCTGAAAAGTTGGTAAATGTAGGGTTAAAGTCATTAAATTAGCAGCACTGGTCAGACTCGTTAGTGACAATTGCTATGAAACGGAGCGCTGCCATTGGTTCCCCAAAATTCTGGGCAGGGCTTAGTGAAAGGTGAATAGGTGAATGTAAAATAGGCCTACAGCATCAGATGGTGTGATCACTTTGGCCGCTCATGATAAACATAGTTACACAGGACAGACAGTGAAAAAGAAGATCCAAAGGAAATGCCAACCATTAGAAACATGGAAACCACTTGAGCAACGAGGCAAGCGATGACATGCTGTAAAAGATGAGCAGGATTTTTTTTTTTTTTTTTTTTTTTTTTTTTTATCATTTAGCAGACGCTCTTATCCAGAGCGACTTACAGGAGCAATTAGGGTTAAGTGCCTTGCTCAAGGGCACATCGACAGATTTGTTCACCTAGTCGGCTCAGGGATTAGAACCAGCGACCTTTCGGTTACTGGCACAACGCTCTTACCCACTAAGCTACCTGCCGATAAACAGCATATTTTGTTGAATCGCTAGATTTAAATACCAGTTCCTATATTATGTTTCAATGTACATTGAAGTATGTAGCTCAGTTGGTAGAGCATGGCGTTTGCAACGCCAGGGTTGTGGGTTCGATTCCCACGGGGGGCCAGTATGAAAAATAAAAATAATGTATGCACTCACTAACTGTAAGTCGCTCTGGATATGAGCGTCTGCTAAATGACTAAAATGTAAATGTAAGTATTATTGGCAGTTGTCACTATGACAATGAACACAACCTGAAAGCACTGATTGGTAGGTTTGTAATTGTACACGTATTCGTACGGAACAGTTCGGTATGGGGACCACGGTTCAGTCCGCACTGTGAACCCGAATGAATACATACAAATATATTTATATTTACACTGCGTTGTAGGCCTGCCTCTTGAGTAAATCTGAGCTGAAAAAACATGTCATGGCAGTCTTTCTCAAACCCAGGTCTGTGGACTGGCGCCAGTCCATGGAGGAATGCTTGCGGAATATTTGTCTTGAATATGATTTGTTTTTTTTTGTTGGTCCAAGGCATATTTGACTGTAATAAATACTAGTCGTAGGTCTACTTGCGCAATGCGCTGAACTATGCATGCTGTATAGCAATACCAAATACACACACACACACAAGCCCTGCAGCACAGCCTCCACGCTCTCTCTGGCCGTGTCTAGACATGACAGTTCTGATCATGGAATTCATCTCCACCTACATTTAAATGTGTCTACCGTGTCCACAGTGTGTTCCGACTCCCTTTACATTCTGCAGACGGTTTGAGGCTAAATCTGATCATAAAAATGGCGCTGGAGGCTCCAAGGCATATTTGACTGTAATAAATACTAGTCGTAGGTCTACTTGCACAACGCGCTGAACTATGCATGCTGCAGTAAACAAATTGTGTTGCCATGACGAAGTATAGCAATACCAAATACACACACATACACACAAGCCCTGCTGCACAGCCTCCACGCTCTCTCTGGCCGTGTCTAGACTTGACAGTTCTGATCATGGAATTCATCTCCACCTACATTTAAATGTGTCTACCGTGTCCACAGTGTGTTCCGACTCCCTTTACATTCTGCAGACGGTTTGAGGCTAAATCTGATCATAAAAATGGCGCTGGAGGCTCCAAGGCATATTTGACTGTAATAAATACTAGTCGTAGGTCTACTTGCACAACGCGCTGAACTATGCATGCTGCAGTAAACAAATTGTGTTGCCATGACGAAGTATAGCAATACCAAATACACACACATACACACAAGCCCTGCTGCACAGCCTCCACGCTCTCTCTGGCCGTGTCTAGACTTGACAGTTCTGATCATGGAATTCATCTCCACCTACATTTAAATGTGTCTACCGTGTCCACAGTGTGTTCCGACTCCCTTTACGTTCTGCAGACGGTGGAACTAAAGTGGAGCTAAATCTGATCATAAAAATGGCGCTGGAGGAGATGGCTGCCGTTTTACGGCCCTCAAAACCAATTGTGATATGTGTGTTTTTTGGCGTTATTTGTAACTTATTTTGTACATAATGTTTCTGCCACTGTCTCTTATGACCAAAAAGAGCTTCTGGATATCAGGACAGCGATTACTCACCTTGTATTGGATAAAGATTTTTTCTTCAACGAGTCAGACACGAAAGATATTCTACAGACACCAGACAAGGCCCAAATCCCCGTCATTCGCATGAGAAAGAGACGGAGATATCGTGGACGTAGGTCGGGGTGCCTTGTAAGGATCCGACGGTGAGTGAGTAATCTGCCTCTTCCATCAATCCTGTTAGCCAATGTAAAATCATTGGAAAACAAAATGGATGACCTAAGATCACGAATATCCTACCAACGGGACATTAAAAACTGTAATATCTTATGTTTCACCGAGTCGTGGCTGAACGACAACATGGATAACATACAGCTTGCGGGATATACGCTACATGGATATACGCTACGTAACACGTACATTCCCCAACCAGAAGCCATGGATTACAGGCAACATCCGCACTGAGCTAAAGGGTAGAGCTGCCGCTTTCAAGGAGCGGGAATCTAACCCGGACGCTTATAAGAAATCCCGCTATGCCCTCCAACAAACCATCAAACAGGCAAAGAATCAATACAGGACTAAGATTGAATCGTACTACACCTGCTCTGACGCTCGTCGGATGTGGCAGGGCTTGAAAACTATTACAGACTACAAAGGGAAGCACAGCCGCGAGCTGCCCAGTGACACAAGACTTCCAGACGAGCTAAATTACTTCTATGCTCGCTCCGAGGCAAGCAACACTGAAGCATGCATGAGAGCATCAGCTGTTCCAGATTACTATGTGATCACGCTCTCCGTAGCCGATGTGAGTAAGACCTTTAAGCAGGTCAACATTCACAAGGCCGCAGGGCCAGACGGATTACCAGGACGTGTACTCCGAGCATGTGCTGACCAACTGGCAAGTTTCTTCACTGACATTTTCAACATGTCCCTGACTGAGTCTGTAATACCAACATGTTTCAAGCAGACCACCATAGTCCCTGTGCCCAAGAACACTAAGGTAACCTGCCTAAATGACTACCGACCCGTAGCACTCACGTCTGTAGTCATGAAGTGCTTTGAACAGCTGGTCATGGCTCACATCAACACCAGAAAACCTAGACCCACTCCAATTTGCATACTGCCCCAACAGATCCACAGATGATTCAATCTCAATCGCAACCCACACTGCCCTTTCCCACCTGGACAAGAGGATCACCTATGTGAGAATGCTATTCATTGACTACAGCTCAGCGTTCAACACCATAGTGCCCTCAAAGCTCATCACTAAGCTAAGGACCCTGGGACTAAACACCTCCCTCTGCAACTGGATCCTGGACTTCCTGACGGGCCGTTCCCAGGTGGTAAGGGTAGGTAACAACACATCTGCCATGCTGATCCTCAACATGGGGGCCCCTCAGGGGTGCATGCTCAGTCCCCTCCTGTACTCCCTGTTCACCCATGACTGCATGGCCAGGCACGACACAACAGCGGTAGACCTGATCACCAACAATGATGAGACAGCCTATAGGGAGGAGGTCAGAGACCTGGCCGTGTGGTGCCAGGATAACAACCTCTCCCTCAACGTGATCAAGACAAAGGAGATGATTGTGGACTACAAGAAAAAAAAAGAGGACTGAGCACGCCCCCATTCTCATCGACGGGGCTGTAGTGGAATAGGTTGAGAGCTTCAAGTTCCTTGGTGTCCACATCACCAACAAACTATCATGGTCCAAACACACCAAGACTGTCGTGAAGAGGGCACGACAAAGCCTATTCCCCCTCAGGAGACTGAAAAGATTTGGCATGTGTCCTCAGATCCTAAAAAAGTTATACTGCTGCACCATCGAGAGCATCCTGACTGGTTGCATCACCGCCTGGTATGGCAACTGCTCGGCCTCCGACCGCAAGGCACTACAGAGGGTAGTGCGTACGGCCCAGTACATCACTGGGGCCAAGCTTCCTGCCATCCAGGACCTCTATACCAGGCGGTGTCAGAGGAAGGCCCTCAAAATTGTCAGACTCCAGCCACCCTAGTCATAGACTGTTCTCTCTGCTACTGCACGGCAAGCGGTACCGGAGCGCCAAGTCTAGGTCCAAAAGGCTTCTCAACAGCTTCTACCCCCGAGCCATAAGACTCCTGAACAGCTAATCATGGCTACCCGGACTATTTGCACTGCCCCCCCACCCCATCCTTTTTACACTGCTGCTACTCTGTTAATTATTTATGCATAGTCACTTTAACTCTACCCACATGTACATATTACCTCAATTACCTTGACTAACCGGTGCCCCCATACATTGACTCTGTACCGGTACCCCCCTGTATATATAGCCTCCCTACTGTTATTTTATTTTACTGCTGCTCTTTAATTATTTGTAAAAAATATATATACTTCTCACTTTTTTTCTTAAAACTGCATTGTTGGTTAAGGGCTTGTCAGTAAGCATTTCACTGTAAGGTCTACACCTGTTGTATTCGGCACACGTGGCAAATAACATTTGATTTGATTTGATAATAACACAACAACAACTTGATGGCAGTAGCCAACTACTGTAGCTAACTAGCCAGCCAACTACTGTAGCTAACTAGCCAGCTAACTACTGTAGCTAACTAGCCAGCTAACTACTGTAGCTAGGCAGCCAGCTAACTACTGTAGCTAACTAGCCAGCCAACCTCTGTAGCTAACTAGCCAGCTAACTACTGTAGCTAACTAGCCAGCTAACTACTGTAGCTAACTAGCCAGCTAACTACTGTAGCTAGGCAGCCAGCTAACTACTGTAGCTAACTAGCCAGCTAACCTCTGTAGCTAACTAGCCAGCTAACTACTGTAGCTAACTAGCCAGCTAACTACTGTAGCTAACTAGCCAGCTAACTACTGTAGCTAACTAGCCAGCTAACTACTGTAGCTAACTAGCCAGCTAACCTCTGTAGCTAACTAGCCAGCTAACTACTGTAGCTAACTAGCCAGCTAACTACTGTAGCTAACTAGCCAGCTAACTACTGTAGCTAGGCAGCCAGCTAACTACTGTAGCTAACTAGCCAGCTAACCTCTGTAGCTAACTAGCCAGCTAACTACTGTAGCTAACTAGCCAGCTAACTACTGTAGCTAACTAGCCAGCTAACTACTGTAGCTAACTAGCCAGCTAACTACTGTAGCTAACTTGCCAGCCAACTACTGTTGCTAACTAGCCAGCTAACTACTGTAGCTAACTAGCCAGCTAACTTCTGTAGCTAACTAGCCAGCTAACTTCTGTAGCTAACTACTGTAGCCAACTACTGTAGCTAACTAGCCAGCCAACTACTGTAGCTAACTAGCCAGCCAACTTCTGTAGCTAACTAGCCAGCTAACTTCTGTAGCTAACTACTGTAGCCAACTACTGTAGCTAACTAGCCAGCCAACTACTGTAGCTAACTAGCCAGCTAACTACTGTAGCTAACTAGCCAGCTAACTTCTGTAGCTAGGCAGCAAGCTAGCTAGCTAGCAAAGCTAAAGTGACTGCAAACACGTTCCTCACATGCTAGGAATGTATTTCCTGCAACGTTTAATGTAAAAAGGTGCATCTCCCTCCCAAAACACGCGTTTTCTGGAGACTTGTGGGCGAAGTGCTGATGACGTCACCCACTGCATGCGCTTTCGGTAGCCTTATTGTGTCCAGACTGAGGAGAATCCGCACATAATGCATCCCTGACCACCTCCAGAAGTGGTCACCCAGATCTGAACACAATCAGACCACAATGTGCCTAGAGTTTTCTTTTCAATGCGATCTTTGTATTCTGATAGCAGAAGTCACATGTAAGTGTCAGGCAGACACAGCCTCTCTCCCCCTGGATTTGATTCAAATGACAGCTGCCCACCAAAACCGGTCCGTGTGATATGTCAGACTTGCCTCAGCAACAACGCTATGAAGCCATATAAAATGTGCAGACATTTAGAAACAAAGCGTCCACAGCTCCAGGATAAACCAGACCATTTTCTTTTCAAAAAGAGACGAGTTGACCACCCAAACCAAAATGCTGCACAATAGTTACCCAGACAACGAGAGTTTACAGAAGGCTTCATACTTACTCTCTCATAACATTTACAAGTGTCAAGCTCCTTTCACTATAGTTGAAAAACTGGTTATTCCCTCAGTCGTGGATGGTTGCCGAGAATTGCTGCTACAAAGATCAGTGAAATCCCACTTTCCAATGACACCGTCACGCATAGAATACAGGATATGGCAGATGATATTGAATCACTGGTTTTAGACAGAGCCGGCGCATCAAATTGATTTGCAATCCAATTAAATGAGATGATTGACATTTCAAATGCCCTGCTTCTTTTATATATTCGCTACATACAGTGGGGAGAACAAGTATTTGATACACTGCCGATTTTGCAGGTTTTCCTACTTACAAAGCATGTAGAGGTCTGTAATTTTTATCATAGGTACACTTCAACTGTGAGAGACGGAATCTAAAACAAAAATCCAGAAAATCACATTGTATGATTCCGGCTCTCACAGACCTGTTAGTTTTTCTTTAAGAAGCCCTCCTGTTCTCCACTCATTACCTGTATTAACTGCACCTGTTTGAACTCGTTACCTGTATAAAAGACACCTGTCCACACACAACATCAAACAGACTCCAACCTCTCCACAATGGCCAAGACCAGAGAGCTGTGTAAGGACATCAGGGATAAAATTGTAGACCTGCATAAGGCTGGGATGGGCTACAGGACAATAGGTAAGCAGCTTGGTGAGAAGGCAACAACTGTTGGCGCAATTATTAGAAAATAGAAGAAGTTCAAGATGACGGTCAATCACCCTCGGTCTGGGGCTCCATGCAAGATCTCACCTCGTGGGGCATCAATGATCATGAGGAAGGTGAGGGATCAGCCCAGAACTACACGGCAGGACCTGGTCAATGACCTGAAGAGAGCTGGGACCACAGTCTCAAAGAAAACCATTAGTAACACACTACGCTGTCATGGATTAAAATCCTGCAGCGCACGCAAGGTCCCCCTGCTCAAGCCAGCGCATGTCCAGGCCCGTCTGAAGTTTGCCAATGACCATCTGGATGATCCAGAGGAGGAATGGGAGAAGGTCATGTGGTCTGATGAGACAAAAATATAGCTTTTTGGTCTAAACTCCACTCGCCGTGTTTGGAGGAAGAAGAAGGATGAGTACAACCCCAAGAACACCATCCCAACCGTGAAGCATGGAGGTGGAAACATCATTCTTTGGGGATGCTTTTCTGCAAAGGGGACAGGACCACTGCACCGTATTGAGGGGAGGATGGATGGGGCCATGTATCGCGAGATCTTGGCCAACAACCTCCTTCCCTCAGTAAGAGCATTGAAGATGGGTCGTGGCTGGATCTTCCAGCATGACAACGACCCGAAACACACAGCCAGGGCAACTAAGGAGTGGCTCCGTAAGAAGCATCTCAAGGTCCTGGAGTGGCCTAGCCAGTCTCCAGACCTGAACCCAATAGAAAATATTTGGAGGGAGCTGAAAGTCCGTATTGCCCAGCGACAGCCCCGAAACCTGAAGGATCTGGAGAAGGTCTGTATGGAGGAGTGGGCCAAAATTCCTGCTGCAGTGTGTGCAAACCTGGTCAAGACCTACAGGAAACGTATGATCTCTGTAATTGCAAACAACGGTTTCTGTACCAAATATTAAGTTCTGCTTTTCTGATGTATCAAATACTTATGTCATGCAATAAAATGCAAATTAATTACTTAAAAATCATACAATGTGATTTTCTGGATTTTTGTTTTAGATTCTGTCTCTCACAGTTGAAGTGTACCTATGATAAAAATTACAGACCTCTACATGCTTTGTAAGTAGGAAAACCTGCAAAATTGGCAGTGTATCAAATACTTGTTCTCCCCACTGTATAAGAAGAATGTATTTGTTGCATCAAGTTGCCTCAGAATACATCTGCAGGTGAAATATTCTGTGTTCTGAACGAGTACATAACGGGACATGGATGACGACGGGACCGTTGTATCGGGACCTGTACAGGGACGCACGCGCATGTTACACTTTCCAAGCAAACTATAAAATTGCCGCTTTCAAGAAAAAGCTTGGCGTCTGGAGAACGAGTGGTTAGAGACCTTTTCTATGTTCTCCCTATTATCAACTCTGGCTGAGTGGGTGATGTGGTCATGGATCACGAGGGTGATGTGGTCATGGATCACATGAGGGTTATATATACATGGATCACATGAGGGTGATGTAGTCATGGATCACGAGGGTGATGTAGACATGGATCACATGAGGGTGATGTAGACATGGATCACGAGGGTGATGTGGTCATGGATCACGAGGGTGATGTAGTCATGGATCACGAGGGTGATGTAGACATGGATCACATGAGGGTGATGTGGTCATGGATCACATGAGGGTGATGTAGTCATGGATCACGAGGGTGATGATGGTCATGGATCACGAGGGTGATGTAGTCATGATCACATGAGGGTGATGTGGTCATGGATCACACAAGGGTGATGTGGTCATGGATCACATGAGGGTGATGTGGTCATGGATCACATGAGGGTGATGTGGTTATGGATCACATGAGGGTGATGTGGTTATGGATCACATGAGGGTGATGTGGTTATGGATCACATGAGGTTGATGTAGTCATGGATCATGAGGGTGATGTGGTTATGGATCACACAAGGGTGATGTAGTCATGGATCACATGAGGGTGATGTAGTCATGGATCACACGAGGGTGATGTGGTCATGGATCACATGAGGGTGATGTAGACATGGATCACATGAGGGTGATGTGGTCATGGATCACATGAGGGTGATGTGGTCATGGATCACATGAGGGTGATGTGGTCATGGATCACATGAGGGTGATGTGGTTATGGATCACATGAGGGTGATGTAGTCATGGATCACACGAGGGTGATGTGGTCATGGATCACGAGGGTGATGTAGACATGGATCACATGAGGGTGATGTGGTCATGGATCACATGAGGGTGATGTGGTCATGGATCACATGAGGGTGATGTGGTCATGGATCACATGAGGGTGATGTGGTCATGGATCACATGAGGGTGATGTAGTCATGGATCATGAGGGTGATGTAGTCATGGATCACGAGGGTGATGTAGACATGGATCACATGAGGGTGATGTAGTCATGGATCACGAGGGTGATGTAGACATGGATCACATGCGTAAATTGATTGGGTCACATCTGAGCCAAACTCTGCTTCCCCTCACAATCTGGGATAGCAGTGGATGGGTTATCCATTCACCAGCACTGAAGACTCACACAGCTTGTCACCGGTTCTTGAGGATAACATTTTACATTGGAGCTGTCCTGTGACCTGACCAAGGCCTGCTGTCCTGTGACCTGCTGTCCTGTGACCTGCTGTCCTGTGACCAAGGCCTGCTGTCCTGGGACCAAGGCCTGCTGTCCTGGGACCAAGGCCTGCTGTCCTGGGACCAAGGCCTGCTGTCCTGGGACCAAGGCCTGCTGTCCTGGGACCTGCTGTCCTGGGACCTGCTGTCCTGGGACCAAGGCCTGCTGTCCTGGGACCTGCTGTCCTGGGACCAAGGCCTGCTGTCCTGTGACCTGCTGTCCTGGGACCAAGGCCTGCTGTCCTGGGAACTGCTGTCCTGGGACCAAGGCCTGCTGTCCTGGGACCAAGGCCTGCTGTCCTGGGACCTGCTGTCCTGTGACCTGCTGTCCTGGGACCAAGGCCTGCTGTCCTGGGACCAAGGCCTGCTGTCATGTGACCTGCTGTCCTGTGACCTGCTGTCCTGGGACCAAGGCCTGCTGTCCTGTGACCTGCTGTCCTGGGACCTGCTGTCCTGTGACCTGCTGTCCTGGGACCAAGGCCTGCTGTCCTGGGACCAAGGCCTGCTGTCCTGGGACCAAGGCCTGCTGTCCTGTGACCTGCTGTCCTGTCTTGTGACCTGCTGTCCTGTGACCAAGGCCTGCTGTCCTGTGACCTGCTGTCCTGTGACCAAGGCCTGCTGTCCTGTGGCCTGCTGTCCTGTCCTGTGACCAAGGCCTGCTGTCCTGTGACCTGCTGTCCTGTGACCTGCTGTCCTGGGACCAAGGCCTGCTGTCCTGGGACCAAGGCCTGCTGTCCTGGGACCTGCTGTCCTGGGACCAAGGCCTGCTGTCCTGTCCTGGGACCAAGGCCTGCTGTCCTGTGACCTGCTGTCCTGTGACCAAAGCCTGTCCACATTCTGTCTGTTCAGCAGCGGAGAATCCCCCCAACTCAGCGAGATGGCAGTGGAGACTGGGATCCCCCCAACTCAGCGAGATGGCAGTGGAGACTGGAATCCCCCCAACTCAGCGAGATGGCAGTGAAGACTGGAATCCCCCCAACTCAGCGAGATGGCAGTGGAGACTGGAATCCCCCCAACTCAGCGAGATGGCAGTGGAGACTGGAATCCCCCCAACTCAGCGAGATGGCAGTGAAGACTGGAATCCCCCCAACTCAGCGAGATGGCAGTGGAGACTGGAATCCCCCCAACTCAGCGAGATGGCAGTGAAGACTGGGATCCCCCCAACTCAGCGAGATGGCAGTGAAGACTGGAATCCCCCCAACTCAGCGAGATGGCAGTGGAGACTGGGATCCCCCCAACTCAGCGAGATGGCAGTGAAGACTGGAATCCCCCCAACTCAGCGAGATGGCAGTGAAGACTGGAATCCCCCCAACTCAGCGAGATGGCAGTGAAGACTGGAATCCCCCCAACTCAGCGAGATGGCAGTGGAGACTGGAATCCCCCCAACTCAGCGAGATGGCAGTGGAGACTGGAATCCCCCCAACTCAGCGAGATGGCAGTGGAGACTGGAATCCCCCCAACTCAGCGAGATGGCAGTGGAGACTGGGATCCCCCCAACTCAGCGAGATGGCAGTGAAGACTGGAATCCCCCCAACTCAGCGAGATGGCAGTGGAGACTGGGATCCCCCCAACTCAGCGAGATGGCAGTGGAGACTGGAATCCCCCCAACTCAGCGAGATGGCAGTGGAGACTGGAATCCCCCCAACTCAGCGAGATGGCAGTGAGACTGGAATCCCCCCAACTCAGCGAGATGGCAGTGGAGACTGGGATCCCCCCAACTCAGCGAGATGGCAGTGGAGACTGGGATCCCCCCAACTCAGCGAGATGGCAGTGGAGACTGGAATCCCCCCAACTCAGCGAGATGGCAGTGAAGACTGGAATCCCCCCAACTCAGCGAGATGGCAGTGAAGACTGGAATCCCCCCAACTCAGCGAGATGGCAGTGAAGACTGGGATCCCCCCAACTCAGCGAGATGGCAGTGAAGACTGGGATCCCCCCAACTCAGCGAGATGGCAGTGAAGACTGGAATCCCCCCAACTCAGCGAGATGGCAGTGGAGACTGGAATCCCCCCAACTCAGCGAGATGGCAGTGGAGACTGGAATCCCCCCAACTCAGCGAGATGGCAGTGGAGACTGGGATCCCCCCAACTCGGCGAGATGGCAGTGAAGACTGGAATCACCCCAACTCAGCGAGATGGCAGTGGAGACTGGAATCCCCCCAACTCAGCGAGATGGCAGTGGAGACTGGGATCCCCCCAACTCAGCGAGATGGCAGTGAAGACTGGAATCCCCCCAACTCAGCGAGATGGCAGTGGAGACTGGGATCCCCCCAACTCAGCGAGATGGCAGTGGAGACTGGAATCCCCCCAACTCAGCGAGATGGCAGTGGAGACTGGAATCCCCCCAACTCAGCGAGATGGCAGTGGAGACTGGAATCCCCCCAACTCAGCGAGATGGCAGTGAAGACTGGAATCCCCCCAACTCAGCGAGATGGCAGTGGAGACTGGAATCCCCCCAACTCAGCGAGATGGCAGTGAAGACTGGAATCCCCCCAACTCAGCGAGATGGCAGTGGAGACTGGGATCCCCCCAACTCAGCGAGATGGCAGTGAAGACTGGAATCCCCCCAACTCAGCGAGATGGCAGTGAAGACTGGAATCCCCCCAACTCAGCGAGATGGCAGTGAAGACTGGAATCCCCCCAACTCAGCGAGATGGCAGTGGAGACTGGAATCCCCCCAACTCAGCGAGATGGCAGTGGAGACTGGAATCCCCCCAACTCAGCGAGATGGCAGTGGAGACTGGAATCCCCCCAACTCAGCGAGATGGCAGTGGAGACTGGGATCCCCCCAACTCAGCGAGATGGCAGTGAAGACTGGAATCCCCCCAACTCAGCGAGATGGCAGTGGAGACTGGGATCCCCCCAACTCAGCGAGATGGCAGTGAAGACTGGAATCCCCCCAACTCAGCGAGATGGCAGTGGAGACTGGGATCCCCCCAACTCAGCGAGATGGCAGTGGAGACTGGAATCCCCCCAACTCAGCGAGATGGCAGTGGAGACTGGAATCCCCCCAACTCAGCGAGATGGCAGTGGAGACTGGAATCCCCCCAACTCAGCGAGATGGCAGTGGAGACTGGGATCCCCCCAACTCAGCGAGATGGCAGTGGAGACTGGGATCCCCCCAACTCAGCGAGATGGCAGTGGAGACTGGAATCCCCCCAACTCAGCGAGATGGCAGTGAAGACTGGAATCCCCCCAACTCAGCGAGATGGCAGTGAAGACTGGAATCCCCCCAACTCAGCGAGATGGCAGTGAAGACTGGGATCCCCCCAACTCAGCGAGATGGCAGTGAAGACTGGGATCCCCCCAACTCAGCGAGATGGCAGTGAAGACTGGAATCCCCCCAACTCAGCGAGATGGCAGTGGAGACTGGAATCCCCCCAACTCAGCGAGATGGCAGTGGAGACTGGAATCCCCCCAACTCAGCGAGATGGCAGTGGAGACTGGGATCCCCCCAACTCAGCGAGATGGCAGTGAAGACTGGAATCCCCCCAACTCAGCGAGATGGCAGTGGAGACTGGGATCCCCCCAACTCAGCGAGATGGCAGTGGAGACTGGAATCCCCCCAACTCAGCGAGATGGCAGTGGAGACTGGAATCCCCCCAACTCAGCGAGATGGCAGTGGAGACTGGAATCCCCCCAACTCAGCAAGATGGCAGTGAAGACTGGAATCCCCCCAACTCAGCGAGATGGCAGTGGAGACTGGAATCCCCCCAACTCAGCGAGATGGCAGTGAAGACTGGAATCCCCCCAACTCAGCGAGATGGCAGTGAAGACTGGAATCCCCCCAACTCAGCGAGATGGCAGTGGAGACTGGGATCCCCCCAACTCAGCGAGATGGCAGTGAAGACTGGAATCCCCCCAACTCAGCGAGATGGCAGTGAAGACTGGAATCCCCCCAACTCAGCGAGATGGCAGTGAAGACTGGAATCCCCCCAACTCAGCGAGATGGCAGTGGAGACTGGAATCCCCCCAACTCAGCGAGATGGCAGTGGAGACTGGAATCCCCCCAACTCAGCGAGATGGCAGTGGAGACTGGAATCCCCCCAACTCAGCGAGATGGCAGTGAAGACTGGAATCCCCCCAACTCAGCGAGATGGCAGTGGAGACTGGGATCCCCCCAACTCAGCGAGATGGCAGTGAAGACTGGAATCCCCCCAACTCAGCGAGATGGCAGTGAAGACTGGAATCCCCCCAACTCAGCGAGATGGCAGTGGAGACTGGGATCCCCCCAACTCAGCGAGATGGCAGTGGAGACTGGAATCCCCCCAACTCAGCGAGATGGCAGTGGAGACTGGAATCCCCCCAACTCAGCGAGATGGCAGTGGAGACTGGAATCCCCCCAACTCAGCGAGATGGCAGTGGAGACTGGGATCCCCCCAACTCAGCGAGATGGCAGTGAAGACTGGAATCCCCCCAACTCAGCGAGATGGCAGTGGAGACTGGAATCCCCCCAACTCAGCGAGATGGCAGTGAAGACTGGAATCCCCCCAACTCAGCGAGATGGCAGTGAAGACTGGAATCCCCCCAACTCAGCGAGATGGCAGTGGAGACTGGGATCCCCCCAACTCAGCGAGATGGCAGTGAAGACTGGAATCCCCCCAACTCAGCGAGATGGCAGTGAAGACTGGAATCCCCCCAACTCAGCGAGATGGCAGTGAAGACTGGAATCCCCCCAACTCAGCGAGATGGCAGTGGAGACTGGAATCCCCCCAACTCAGCGAGATGGCAGTGGAGACTGGAATCCCCCCAACTCAGCGAGATGGCAGTGGAGACTGGAATCCCCCCAACTCAGCGAGATGGCAGTGGAGACTGGGATCCCCCCAACTCAGCGAGATGGCAGTGAAGACTGGAATCCCCCCAACTCAGCGAGATGGCAGTGGAGACTGGGATCCCCCCAACTCAGCGAGATGGCAGTGGAGACTGGAATCCCCCCAACTCAGCGAGATGGCAGTGGAGACTGGAATCCCCCCAACTCAGCGAGATGGCAGTGGAGACTGGAATCCCCCCAACTCAGCGAGATGGCAGTGAAGACTGGAATCCCCCCAACTCAGCGAGATGGCAGTGGAGACTGGAATCCCCCCAACTCAGCGAGATGGCAGTGAAGACTGGAATCCCCCCAACTCAGCGAGATGGCAGTGAAGACTGGAATCCCCCCAACTCAGCGAGATGGCAGTGAAGACTGGAATCCCCCCAACTCAGCGAGATGGCAGTGAAGACTGGAATCCCCCCAACTCAGCGAGATGGCAGTGAAGACTGGAATCCCCCCAACTCAGCGAGATGGCAGTGGAGACTGGAATCCCCCCAACTCAGCGAGATGGCAGTGGAGACTGGAATCCCCCCAACTCAGCGAGATGGCAGTGGAGACTGGAATCCCCCCAACTCAGCGAGATGGCAGTGGAGACTGGAATCCCCCCAACTCAGCGAGATGGCAGTGGAGACTGGAATCCCCCCAACTCAGCGAGATGGCAGTGGAGACTGGAATCCCTTTCATTCTACCTTCTTATGTGACACCAGCTGCTCCTCTCTTGCTGCAACTAAATCTAATTATTGCAGCAGACTGGCTGTTGAAAACATCTTGAGAGTCCCTCTCCTCCTTCCCTCTGAGGTTTGACCTGTCAGTGTCCAAGAGACGGCCGCAGCCGTCTGGGAGTCAAACATCTTCTACTGTTCTATTTATTAAACAATGTACAGTATATATGGAAAGAATGAAAGATTGCTCTTCGTTTATAATGATTCAGTTGTTGTTACATTGTTTTTATTGACAGCACAGTTAATGTGATTGTGTAATAACGGCCCATGAAGAAATCACAGAGACACTGCCCATGATTACAACAGACAGACAGAGACAGACAGACAGACAGACAGACAGAGACAGACAGACAGACTGGTTAGGGTTAGGGTTAGGGTTACACTGCCCATGATTACAACAGACAGACAGAGACAGACAGACAGACGGGTTAGGGTTAGGGTTAGGGTTAGGGTTAGGGGTTAGGATTAGGGTTAGGGGTTAGGGTTAGGGGTTAGGGTTAGGGGTTAGGGTTAGGGTTACACTGCCCATGATTACAACAGACAGACAGAGACAGCCCTGGTTAGGGTTAGGGGTTAGGATTAGGGTTAGGGTTAGGGTTAGGGTTAGGGGTTAGGGTAATCACTGCCCATGATTACAACAGACAGACAGAGACAGCCCTGGTTAGGGTTAGGGGTTAGGATTAGGGTTAGGGTTAGGGTTAGGGGTTAGGGTTAGGGTTAGGGTTAGGGTTAGGGTTAGGGTTAGGGTTAGGGTTAGGGGTTAGGGGTTAGGGTTAGGGTTAGGGGTTAGGGTTAGGGTTAGGGTTAGGGGTTAGGGGTTAGGGGTTAGGGTTAGGGTTAGGGTTAGGGGTTAGGGTAATCACTGCCCATGATTACAACAGACAGATAAACCACGATGGGTTAGGGTTAGGGTTAGGGTTAGGGTTAGGGTTACACTGCCCATGATTACAACAGACAGACAGAGACAGCCCTGGTTAGGGTTAGGGGTTAGGATTAGGGTTAGGGTTAGGGTTAGGGTTAGGGTTAGGGGTTAGGGTAATCACTGCCCATGATTACAACAGACAGACAGAGACAGCCCTGGTTAGGGTTAGGGGTTAGGATTAGGGTTAGGGTTAGGGTTAGGGTTAGGGGTTAGGATTAGGGTTAGGGTTAGGGTTAGGGTTAGGGTTAGGGGTTAGGGTTAGGGGTTAGGGGTTAGGGGTTAGGGGTTAGGGGTTAGGGGTTAGGGTTAGGGGTTAGGGTAATCACTGCCCATGATTACAACAGACAGATAAACCACGATGGGTTAGGGTTAGGGTTAGGGTTAGGGTTAGGGTTACACTGCCCATGATTACAACAGACAGATAAACCACGATGGCAGCCTAGTAAATACATCATTCATTAATTTAGTGTAAAGTAAAAAATAACTGAAATAAAATGTGTGTTTTTTATAAAGAAAAAGCTGTTGTCAATGATTTTTGACCAAAAGTGGTCCCAGAGGAAGAAGTCCGTGCCTCGCTGGTTGACCAAAAGTGGTCCCAGAGGAAGAAGTCGGTGCCTCGCTGGTTCCTGGAACAAAAACAGTTGGACAAATGCTGAACTACAGCCTCTGGGCACGTTGTAATAAAAATGGACATCTTAATTGGCACATTTCAAACATTTCAGGGGCGGCAGGTAGCTTAGCGGTTAAGAGCGTTGTGCCAGTAACCGAAAGGTCGCTGGTTCTAATCCCCGAGCCGACTAGGTGAAAAATCTGTCGATGTGCCCTTGAGCAAGGCACTTAACCCTAATTGCTCCTGTAAGTCGCTCTGGATAAGAGCGTCTGCTAAAATGTAAATGTCAAACTGTCCTTTTGTGAAATGCAGCCGGGAACTAGTTCTGTACCATGGTGAGTGGTGGGTGGGGGTCTATAAACCAGGAGGATTCTCTATAACTAGTTCTGTACCATGGTGAGTGGTGGGGGTCTATAAACCAGGAGGATTCTCTATAACTAGTTCTGTACCATGGTGAGTGGTGGGGGTCGATAAACCAGGAGGATTCTCTATAACTAGTTCTGTACCATGGTGAGTGGTGGGTGGGGTCGATAAACCAGGAGGATTCTCTATAACTAGTTCTGTACCATGGTGAGTGGGGGGGGTCGATAAACCAGGAGGATTCTCTATAACTAGTTCTGTACCATGGTGAGTGGTGGGTGGGGGTCGATAAACCAGGAGGATTCTCTATAACTAGTTCTGTACCATGGTGAGTGGTGGGTGGGGGTCGATAAACCAGGAGGATTCTCTATAACTAGTTCTGTACCATGGTGAGTGGTGGGGTCTATAAACCAGGAGGATTCTCTATAACTAGTTCTGTACCATGGTGAGTGGTGGGGTCGATAAACCAGGAGGATTCTCTATAACTAGTTCTGTACCATGGTGAGTGGTGGGGTCGATAAACCAGGAGGATTCTCTATAACTAGTTCTGTACCATGGTGAGTGGTGGGTGGGGTCGATAAACCAGGAGGATTCTCTATAACTAGTTCTGTACCATGGTGAGTGGTGGGGGTCGATAAACCAGGAGGATTCTCTATAACTAGTTCTGTACCATGGTGAGTGGTGGGTGGGGTCGATAAACCAGGAGGATTCTCTATAACTAGTTCTGTACCATGGTGAGTGGTGGGTGGGGTCGATAAACCAGGAGGATTCTCTATAACTAGTTCTGTACCATGGTGAGTGGTGGGGGTCGATAAACCAGGAGGATTCTCTATAACTAGTTCTGTACCATGGTGAGTGGTGGGTGGGGTCGATAAACCAGGAGGATTCTCTATAACTAGTTCTGTACCATGGTGAGTGGTGGGTGGGGTCGATAAACCAGGAGGATTCTCTATAACTAGTTCTGTACCATGGTGAGTGGTGGGGGTCGATAAACCAGGAGGATTCTCTATAACTAGTTCTGTACCATGGTGAGTGGTGGGGGTCGATAAACCAGGAGGATTCTCTATAACTAGTTCTGTACCATGGTGAGTGGTGGGTGGGGGTCGATAAACCAGGAGGATTCTCTATAACTAGTTCTGTACCATGGTGAGTGGTGGGTGGGGTCGATAAACCAGGAGGATTCTCTATAACTAGTTCTGTACCATGGTGAGTGGTGGGGGTCGATAAACCAGGAGGATTCTCTATAACTAGTTCTGTACCATGGTGAGTGGTGGGTGGGGTCGATAAACCAGGAGGATTCTCTATAACTAGTTCTGTACCATGGTGAGTGGTGAGGGTAGATAAACCAGGAGGATTCTCTATAACTAGTTCTGTACCATGGTGAGTGGTGGGGTCGATAAACCAGGAGGATTCTCTATAACTAGTTCTGTACCATGGTGAGTGGTGGGTGGGGTCGATAAACCAGGAGGATTCTCTATAACTAGTTCTGTACCATGGTGAGTGGTGAGGGTAGATAAACCAGGAGGATTCTCTATAACTAGTTCTGTACCATGGTGAGTGGTGGGTGGGGTAGATAAACCAGGAGGATTCTCTATAACTAGTTCTGTACCATGGTGAGTGGTGGGTGGGGGTCGATAAACCAGGAGGATTCTCTATAACTAGTTCTGTACCATGGTGAGTGGTGGGTGGGGTCGATAAACCAGGAGGATTCTCTATAACTAGTTCTGTACCATGGTGAGTGGTGGGTGGGGTCGATAAACCAGGAGGATTCTCTATAACTAGTTCTGTACCATGGTGAGTGGTGGGTGGGGTCGATAAACCAGGAGGATTCTCTATAACTAGTTCTGTACCATGGTGAGTGGTGGGTGGGGGTCGATAAACCAGGAGGATTCTCTATAACTAGTTCTGTACCATGGTGAGTGGTGGGGGTCGATAAACCAGGAGGATTCTCTATAACTAGTTCTGTACCATGGTGAGTGGTGGGTGGGGTCGATAAACCAGGAGGATTCTCTATAACTAGTTCTGTACCATGGTGAGTGGTGGGTGGGGGTCGATAAACCAGGAGGATTCTCTATAACTAGTTCTGTACCATGGTGAGTGGTGGGGGTCGATAAACAAGGAGGATTCTCTATAACTAGTTCTGTACCATGGTGAGTGGTGGGTGGGGTCGATAAACCAGGAGGATTCTCTATAACTAGTTCTGTACCATGGTGAGTGGTGGGTGGGGTCGATAAACCAGGAGGATTCTCTATAACTAGTTCTGTACCATGGTGAGTGGTGGGGTCGATAAACCAGGAGGATTCTCTATAACTAGTTCTGTACCATGGTGAGTGGTGGGATCGATAAACCAGGAGGATTCTCTATAACTAGTTCTGTACCATGGTGAGTGGTGGGGGTCGATAAACCAGGAGGATCCCCCATCATCGTTTAAATCTCCAGTTGGGAACATTTTGGCTTCCCAATAGATTACAATGGCGATGGACAGAGAGTAGTGGGTAAAACATGAACAGTTTGTCGCCGCGCTCAACGAGAATAGGCCCCCGCCAACACCTCAAATACGCTGACACATTTACACTGACATCACCCCAGTATACTGGGGCAAGATGGAAACACAGAGAGACACCACAACATCATCTCCCCTCTGCATTCAAGCAGCCCTTCACAGCTGATTCATTCTGACCAGGCCAAAGAGACACCACAACATCATCTCCCCTCTGCATTCAAGCAGCCCTTCACAGCTGATTCTGACCAGGCCAAAGAGACACCACAACATCATCTCCCCTCTGCATTCAAGCAGCCCTTCACAGCTGATTCTGACCAGGCCAAAGAGACACCACAACATCATCTCTATAGCTCTTGAGTGGCGCAGTGGTCTAAGGCACTGCATCGCAGTGCAAAACTGTGCCACTAGATCCTGGTTCGAATCCAGGCTCTGTCGCAGCCGGCCGCGACCGGGAGACTCATGGGCGGCGCACAATTGGCCCAGCGTCGTCCAGGGTAGGGGAGGGAATGGCCGGCAGGGATGTAGCTCAGTTGATAGAGCATGGTGTTTGCAACGCCAGGGTTGTGGGTTCGATTCCCACAGGGGGCCAGTATAAAATAAATAAAAATATGTAAGTCGCTCTGGATAAGAGCGTCTGCTAAATGACTAAAATGTAAATGTAAATGTAATCTCCCCTCTGCATTCAAGCAGCCCTTCACAGCTGATTCATTCTGACCAGGCCAAAGAGACACCACAACATCATCTCCCCTCTGCATTCAAGCAGCCCTTCACAGCTGTTTCTGACCAGGCCAAAGAGACACCACAACATCATCTCCCCTCTGCATTCAAGCAGCCCTTCACAGCTGATTCATTCTGACCAGGCCAAAGAGACACCACAACATCATCTCCCCTCTGCATTCAAGCAGCCCTTCACAGCTGATTCATTCAGACCAGGCCAAAGAGACACCACAACATCATCTCCCCTCTGCATTCAAGCAGCCCTTCACAGCTGATTCATTCTGACCAGGCCAAAGAAATTCCAAGAGCGATATGTGGGCTGTGTTTACATGTTTGAAATGTTTTGGTTTATAGCCGCGGATATGCGCCCGTTCTCTGTGGTTGAGAATAAAGGGGTTTCAGCACCTCGTGAAAGCGCTTGTGCCACGTTACGAACTTCCCTCTTGTACCCATTTCAGCAAAAAGTAGTACCTCTTTAAGGAATACCTGGGATAGGATAAAGTAATCCTTCTACCCCCCCCCCCCCCCAAAAAAACAAATAAAAATAAACATTGTAAAGTGGTTATCCCACTGGCTATAAGGTGAATGCACCTATTTGTAAGTCGCTCTGGATAAGAGCGTCTGCTAAATGACGTAAATGTAAATATAAGCAAACCAAAGCTGAAGTTTTAAATGAATTGGCCAATGCACCCTGTGCTGCACTTCCTTATCAGCGACAGCCAATACATTACCCTGGAGTGGTACCGCGCTGTGGGCACGGCCACTTATCAGGGACAGCCAATACATTACCCTGGAGTGGTACCGGGCTGCGGGCACGCCCACTTATCAGCGCCAGCCAATACATTACCCTGGAGTGGTACCGCGCTGCGGGCACGCCCACTTATCAGGGACAGCCAATACATTACCCTGGAGTGGTACCGCGCTGTGGGCACGCCCACTTATCAGCGCCAGCCAATACATTACCCTGGAGTGGTACCGCGCTGTGGGCACGCCCACTTATCAGCGACAGCCAATACATTACCCTAGAGTGGTACCGCGCTGCGGGCACGCCCACTTATCAGGGACAGCCAATACATTACCCTGGAGTGGTACCGCGCTGCGGGCACGCCCACTTATCAGGGACAGCCAATACATTACCCTGGAGTGGTACCGCGCTGCGGGCACGCCCACTTATCAGCGACAGCCAATACATTACCCTGGAGTGGTACTGCGCTGTGGGCACGCCCACGCCCACGAGAGCCACAAGTACGCATCTGGCACTGAAGGAGGCGTTGTCATGGGGCGTTCGTAACCAAGGGAAGTGGGAATTTACAACATACAACTGGAAAAATCCGCTTGAACGGCCCTCCAACTGGTAATTACTAGTGGGAAACTGACTATCATCCTGAACACCCACTTCTTCCACATGGTGACCTCTGACCTCTGATTTACCACTTCACAACTGGTACATTCCCACCTTCCACACACTAAGAAAAAAAGGTGCTATCTAGAACCTAAAAGGGTTCTTGGGCTGTCCCCATAGGAGAACCCTTTGAAGAACCCTTTTTGGTTCCAGGTAGAACCCCTTTTGGGTTCCACGTTGAACCCTTTCTAGAGAGGATTCTACATGGAACCCAAAAGGGTTTTACCTGGAACCCAAAAGGGTTTTACCTGGAACCAAAAAGGGTTTTACCTGGAACCAAAAAGGGTTCTACCTGGAACCAAAAAGGGTTCTACCTGGAACCAAAAAGGGTTCTACCTGGAACCAAAAAGGGTTCTACCTGGAACCAAAAAGGGTTCTCCTATGGGGCCAATTGT
Source organism: Coregonus lavaretus (assembly GCF_964263955.1). Classification (NCBI taxonomy): domain Eukaryota; kingdom Metazoa; phylum Chordata; class Actinopteri; order Salmoniformes; family Salmonidae; genus Coregonus; species Coregonus lavaretus. The sequence continues at coordinate 81,192 of NW_028165437.1, read as the reverse complement.
CCGGAAGATTAAAAAAAGTAGAGGAGAGGAGAGAGGAGAGGAGAGAGAAGGACAGGAGAGAGGAGAGAGGAGAGGAGGAGAGAGGGGAAGAGGAGAGGAGGAGAGAGGGGGAGAGGAGAGGAGGAGAGAGGAGGGGAGGAGAGGAGGAGAGAGGAGGGGAGGGGAGGAGAGAGGAGGGGAGGAGAGAGGGGGAGAGCGGAGAGGAGAGGAGGAGAGAGGGGAAGAGGGGAGGAGAGAGGGGGAGAGCGGAGAGGAGAAGAGGAGAGGAGAGGAGGAGAGAGGGGGAGAGAGAGGAGAGGGGAGGAGAGAGAAGGACAGGAGAGAGGAGAGAGGAGAGAGGGGGAGAGCGGAGATGAGAGGAGAGAGAAGGAGAGGAGGAGAGAAGGACAGGAGAGAGGAGAGAGGAGAGGAGGAGAAAGGGGAAGAGGGGAGGAGAGAGGGGGAGAGCGGAGAGGAGAAGAGGAGAGAGGAGGAGGAGAGAGGGGGAGAGAGGAGGACAGGAGAGAGGAGAGAGGAGAGAGAAGAGAGGAGAGAGGGGAAGAGGGGAGGAGAGAGGGGGAGAGCGGAGAGGAGAAGAGGAGAGAGGAGGAGGAGAGAGGGGGAGAGAGGAGGACAGGAGAGAGAAGGACAGGAGAGAGAGAGGAGAGAGGGGGAGAGCGGAGATGAGAGGAGAGAGAAGGAGAGGAGGAGAGAGGAGGGGAGGAGAGAGGAGAGGAGAGAGGAGAGAGGAGAGAGGAGAGAGGAGAGGAGAGAGCGGAGAGGAGAGGAGAGAGGGGAGGAGAGAGCGGAGAGGAGAGGAGAGGAGAGGAGAGGAGAGGAGAGGAGAGGAGAGGAGAGGAGAGGAGAGGAGAGGAGAGGAGAGGAGAGGAGAGGAGAGGAGAGGAGAGGAGAGGAGAGGAGAGGAGAGAGGATGAGAGAGGAGGAGAGAGGAGAGGAGGGGAGAGGAGGAGAGAGGGGAGGATAGAGGAGAAGAGGAGAGAAGGAGAGGAGGAGAGAGGAGAGGAGAGGAGAGAGGAGGAGAGAGGAGAGAAGGAGAGGAGGAGAGAGGAGAGAGGAGGGGCGGAGAGAGGAGAGGAGAGGAGAGGAGAGGAGAGGAGAGGAGAGGAGAGGAGAGGAGAGGAGAGGAGAGGAGAGGAGAGGAGAGGAGAGGAGAGGAGAGGAGAGGAGAGGGGAGGAGAGGAGAGGAGAGAGGAGAGAGGGGAGAGGGGAGAGCGGAGAGGAGAGGAGAGGAGAGGAGAGGAGAGGAGAGGAGAGGAGAGGAGAGGAGAGGAGAGAGGAGGAGAGGAGAGCGGAGAGCGGAGAGAGGAGAGCGGAGAGGAGGAGAGAGGGGAAGAGCGGAGAGGAGGATAGAGGGGAGGATAGAGGAGAAGAGGAGAGAAGGAGAGGAGGAAGGGGGAGAGGAGAGGAGAGGAGTGAGGAGGAGAGAGGAGAGAGGAGAGAAGGAGAGGAGGAGGGGAGGAGGGGCGGAGAGAGGAGAGGAGAGGAGAGGAGAGGAGAGGAGAGGAGAGGAGAGGAGAGGAGAGGAGAGAGAGGAGAGGAGAGGAGAGGAGAGGAGAGGAGAGGAGAGGAGAGGAGAGGAGAGGAGAGGAGGGGAGAGGAGGGGAGAAGAGAGGAGATGAGTCTGTCTGCTCCAGGAAGAATAATAACATGAAATAAGACTATTAGTCCGATTCCTTTACTCACTGTTGCACCCAACTCACATAGGAAACATGGGACACACACAGTCTCATTTTCAGCTAGATGATGGTATAACGGCAGAAGGGTTGGGTTAGGGTATGGGTTAGGGTATGGGATAGGGTTAGGGTATGGGTTAGGGTTAATGTATGGGTTCAGATACACCGTTATTACGGCGGGGTTTAGTCACGTGCAGCAGCAGCCCCCGTTGGCTCTCGCGGATACAATGTCGCCTTTCACAGCGCGAGGCGAGGAGCGGACAGAACCGGCTTTACGTCAGGAGCGGTTTAGAAACCGATCGACTGATGAATAAACAGACTTCTAAGGGGTGGGTTAGATGCATAGACATGTTAGGGAAAGGAGATTCGGGCTAGGATGGAGAAAGGAAGGACAGTTCTCCGTGACTAGTTGCAGACCAGCGGTCTCTTCTCCTTCCACAGCCCGGCCAGACACTCTGCTTCTCAGTGACAAGGAGCTGTATCTCTATGTATCCTGTACCCTAACCCTATCTATCATGACGTTAGAGCTGTATCTCTATGTATCCTGTACCCTAACCCTATCTATCATGACGTTAGAAAGTCGTTATTACCGGAGACACAACTCACCTCCGCCAGGGTCTCGAGCTCTCCCCCGTTCCCGCCGCGTCAGCTGAGATGCGCGAGCAGCTTGTTTGTGTCCAGACCGAGAGGCTGTTCACGAAGCACGGAAACATCGCGATAGTTCGTGTCCAGACCGAGAGGCTGTTCACGAAGCACGGAAACATCGCGAGAGTTCGTGCTCCGTTTCTGCAGAGCGAGATGAGTGAAAACTATTGGGCCAGTGTCACGCCATATGTATTGAATTAAAAATGCAAATAAATCATAAACATGAAAAATACAGTTGAAAATGAAAACATTATATTTTCAAGGAAGTGAAATAATGGATGTTGTAATCAAAAACTATTTTTTTGTATTCAGCGGAGAGAGATGTTATGCTACTAGCCTCATCCATGAATATACATGGCCATCTCGGGACAACTCCGATATAAAGTGTTTTTTCTCAAAGTTGCTGGGATGTCACGTGTCCTTCTTACATCATTACGAAACTTCTATTAGATAAAATAAACCTCACATAGCAAATAACCCATTCATGTTTTTGTTGACCAAATTCGACACTCTCATTGACCTCCACGCAAAAACTCCTTACTTGGTGGGCGAAACAATGAAAAGACGACACCTGCTGGAGAGAGACAGATTTCCCGCTGAGTTGGTACTCTCTTCCTCTCTGATCTGACGGACCCAGGAAAGGGAGAGTTTTCTATGGGGCCAGTGTCACGCCAGATGTATTGAATTTAAAATAAAATTAATCGTAAACATGAAAAATACAGTTGAAAATGTAAACATTATATTTTCGAGAAAGAGTGAAATAATGGATGTTGAAATCAAACACCAAACAATTGAAAGCAAAATGTATAGAATTGTAAACAAAAATAATGATATCAAAAGCAAAACCAAAGAACTTGCAGGCAAATCATTTTAAAGTGAGAGCAAAACTCTATGACAAATGATTGAAACAATTATTTGAAAACAAATGCAAAAATCGTTTTCAGTTGAACTTTCCCAACAACCAATCCTATTGAATCCATTTGGTCTACACTCTTTCCCAACAACCAATCCTATTGAATCCATTTGGTCTACACTCTTTCCCAACAACCAATCCTATTGAATCCATTTGGTCTACACTCTTTCCCAACAACCAATCCTATGGAATCCATTTGGTCTACACTCTTTCCCAACAACCAATCCTATTGAATCCATTTGGTCTACACTCTTTCCCAACAACCAATCCTATTGAATCCATTTGGTCTACACTCTTTCCCAACAACCAATCCTATTGAATCCATTTGGTCTACACTCTTTCCCAACAACCAATCCTATGGAATCCATTTGGTCTACACTCTTTCCCAACAACCAATCCTATTGAATCCATTTGGACACTCTTGCCTGCATTTACTACCTTTTGGTTACGCTACTCAAATCAAATCAAATTGTATTTGCCACATGCGCCGAATACAACAGGTGTAGACATTACTGTGAAATGCTTACTTACAGCCCTTAACCAACAATGCATTTATTTCTTAATAAAAAAGTAAAATAAAACAACAACAAAAAAGTGTTGAGAAAAAAAGAGCAGAAGTAAAATAAAATAACAGTAGGGAGGCTATATACATTTACATTTACATTTTAGTCATTTAGCAGACGCTCTTATCCAGAGCGACTTACAGTTAGTGAATGCATATATATATATTTTCATACTGGCCCCCCGTGGGAATCGAACCCACAACCCTGGCGTTGCAAACGCAATGCTCTACCAACTGAGCTACATCCCTGCCGGCCATTCCCTCCCCTACCCTGGACGACGCTGGGCCAATTGTGCGCCGCCCATGAGGGTGTACCGGTGCAGAGTCAATGTGCGGGGGCACCGGCTAGTTGAGGTAGTTGAGGTAATATGTACATGTGGGTAGAGTTAAAGTGACTATGCATAAATAATTAACAGAGTAGCAGCAGCGTAAAAAGATGGGGTGGGGGTGCAAATAGTCCGGGTAGCCATGATTAGCTGTTCAGGAGTCTTATGGCTTGGGGGTAGAAGCTGTTGAGAAGTATTTTGGACCTAGACTTGGCGCTCTGGTACCGCTTGCCTTGCGGTAGCAGAGAGAACAGTCTATGACTATGGTGGCTGGAGTCTTTGACAATTTTTAGGGCCTTCCTCTGACACCGCCTGGTATAGAGGTCATGGATGGCAGGAAGCTTGGCCGAAGTGTTGTACTGGGCCGAACACACTACCCTCTGTAGTGCCTTGCGGTCGGAGGCTAAGCAGTTGCCATACCAGGCGGTGATGCAACCAGTCAGGATGCTCTCGATGGTGCAGCTATAGAACTTTTTGAGGATCTGAGGACCCATGCCAAATCTTTTCAGTCTCCTGAGGGGGAATAGGCTTTGTCGTGCCCTCTTCACGACTGTCTTGGTGTGTTTGGACCATGATTGTTCATTGGTGATGTGGACACCAAGGAACTTGAAGCTCTCAACCTGTTCCACTACAGACCTGTCGATGAGAATGGGGGCGTGCTCAGTCCTCTTTTTTTTCCCTGTAGTCCACGATCGTCTCCTTTGTCTTGATCACGTTGAGGGAGAGGTCGTTGTCCTGGCACCACACTGCCAAACTTAATGATGGTGTTGGATGGCTGGGCTTCCCTTTGTAGTCCATAATAGTTTGCAAGCCCTGCCACATCGACGAGCGTCAGAGCCGGTGTAGTAGGATTCAATCTTAGTCCTGTATTGACTCTTTGCCTGTTTGATGGTTCGTCGGAGGGCATAGCGGGATTTCTTATAAGCGTCCAGGTTAGAGTCCCGCTCCTTGAAAGTGGCAGCTCTACCCTTTAGCTCAGTGCGGATGTTGCCTGTAATCCATGGCTTCTGGTTGGGGTATGTACGTACGGTCACTGTGAGGACGACATCATCGATGCACTTATTGATGAAGCCAGTGACTGATGTGGTGCACTCCTCAATGCCATCAGATGAATCCTGGAACATATTCCAGTCTGTGCTAGCAAAACAGTCCTGTAGCTTAGCATCTGCGTCATCTGACCACTTCCGTATTGAGCGAGTCACTGATACTTCCTGCTTTCATTTTTGCTTGTAAGCAGGAATCAGGAGGATAGAATTATGGTCAGATTTGCCAAATTGAGGGACAGCTTTTTACGCTTCTCTGTGTGTGGAGTAAAGGTGGTCTAGAGCTTTTTTTCCCTCTGGTTGCAATGTGACATGCTGGTAGAAATTAGGGAAAATTGATTTAAGTTTTCCTGCATTAAAGTCCCCGGCCACTAGGAGTGCTAAATGGTCATATACAGCTCATTGAGTGCGGTCTTAGTGCCAGCATCGGGTTGTGGTAATAAATAGACTGAGGGTCTACAGCTTATCATAAGATACTGTACCTCAGGAGAGAAAAACCTTGAGACTTTTTCATTTTAGATTTCGCGCACCAGCTGTTATTGACAAATAGACCCAGATCACCACCCCTCGTCTTACCGGAGGTAGCTGTTCTGTCTTGCCAATGCACGGAAACCCAGCCAACTGCATAGTATCCATGTCGTCGTTCAGCCACGACTCGGTGAAACATAAGATATTACAGTTTTTAATGTCCCGTTTTTCAGGATAGTCTCAAACGGAGCTCATCCAGTTTATTCTCCAGTGATTGCACATTGGCCAATAGGACGGATGGTAGAGGCAGGTTAGTATCGGCGTCTCCTCTTCATGCGAATGACGGGGATTTGGGCCTTGTCCGGTAGCAGCAGTAAATCCTTCGCGTCCGACTCATAAAGAAAAAATCTTTGTCCAGTTCAAGGTGAGTAATCGCTGTTCTGATATCCAGAAGCTCTTTTCAGTCATAAACATTATGTAAAAAATAAGTTACAGACAAGGTGAAAAAACACCCAAAATAGAGCAGTTGGTTTGGAGCCTGTAAAACGGCAGCCATCCCCTCCGGCTCCATATAGTGTGTTGGTTTGGAGCCTGTAAAATGGCAGCCATCCCCTCCGGCTCCATATAGTGTGTTGGTTTGGAGCCTGTAAAACGGCAGCCATCCCCTCCGGCTCCATATAGTGTGTTGGTTTGGAGCCTGTAAAACGGCAGCCATCCCCTCCGGCTCCATATAGTGTGTTGGTTTGGAGCCTGTAAAACGGCAGCCATCCCCTCCGGCTCCATATAGTGTGTTGGTTTGGAGCCTGTAAAACGGCAGCCATCCCCTACGGCTCCATATAGTGTGTTGGTTTGGAGCCTGTAAAACAGCAGCCATCCCCTACGGCTCCATATAGTGTGTTGGTTTGGAGCCTGTAAAACAGCAGCCATCCCCTACGGCTCCATATAGTGTGTTGGTTTGGAGCCTGTAAAACAGCAGCCATCCCCTCCGGCTCCATATAGTGTGTTGGTTTGGAGCCTGTAAAACAGCAGCCATCCCCTACGGCTCCATATAGTGTGTTGGTTTGGAGCCTGTAAAACGGCAGCCATCCCCTCCGGCTCCATATAGTGTGTTGGTTTGGAGCCTGTAAAACGGCAGCCATCCCCTCCGGCTCCATATAGTGTGTTGGTTTGGAGCCTGTAAAACGGCAGCCATCCCCTCCGGCTCCATATAGTGTGTTGGTTTGGAGCCTGTAAAACGGCAGCCATCCCCTCCGGCTCCATATAGTGTGTTGGTTTGGAGCCTGTAAAACGGCAGCCATCCCCTACGGCTCCATATAGTGTGTTGGTTTGGAGCCTGTAAAACAGCAGCCATCCCCTCCGGCTCCATATAGTGTGTTGGTTTGGAGCCTGTAAAACGGCAGCCATCCCCTCCGGCTCCATATAGTGTGTTGGTTTGGAGCCTGTAAAACAGCAGCCATCCCCTACGGCTCCATATAGTGTGTTGGTTTGGAGCCTGTAAAACGGCAGCCATCCCCTCCGGCTCCATATAGTGTGTTGGTTTGGAGCCTGTAAAACAGCAGCCATCCCCTCCGGCTCCATATAGTGTGTTGGTTTGGAGCCTGTAAAACGGCAGCCATCCCCTACGGCTCCATATAGTGTGTTGGTTTGGAGCCTGTAAAACGGCAGCCATCCCCTCCGGCTCCATATAGTGTGTTGGTTTGGAGCCTGTAAAACGGCAGCCATCCCCTCCGGCTCCATATAGTGTGTTGGTTTGGAGCCTGTAAAACGGCAGCCATCCCCTCCGGCTCCATATAGTGTGTTGGTTTGGAGCCTGTAAAATGGCAGCCATCCCCTACGGCTCCATATAGTGTGTTGGTTTGGAGCCTGTAAAATGGCAGCCATCCCCTCCGGCTCCATATAGTGTGTTGGTTTGGAGCCTGTAAAACGGCAGCCATCCCCTCCGGCTCCATATAGTGTGTTGGTTTGGAGCCTGTAAAACGGCAGCCATCCCCTCCGGCTCCATATAGTGTGTTGGTTTGGAGCCTGTAAAACGGCAGCCATCCCCTCCGGCTCCATATAGTGTGTTGGTTTGGAGCCTGTAAAACGGCAGCCATCCCCTCCGGCTCCATATAGTGTGTTGGTTTGGAGCCTGTAAAACGGCAGCCATCCCCTCCGGCTCCATATAGTGTGTTGGTTTGGAGCCTGTAAAATGGCAGCCATCCCCTCCGGCTCCATTCTTTACTTTACGATGTCTGTTTCTTTGCTTTCACTGACAGTTTTTTTGATTGCAAGTTTTGTCTATTTTTTTCCATGAAGGGCGGGGTTTAGAGGGAGGTGTAGACAATGAGTCTCCATTGGTCCACTAGTTTTGGAGTGACGGTTCATCTTAACCCAATCAATGAATATGATAGACATGCTTTTTGTTCTTCTATTGGCTACTTAACCAGATGGTTTGACGTCACCGCTACACGCCAAATCTTTCCCCCTGTGGCCGCATGTTCTAAACATGGCGAACCAGTAACCAACACCTGCACCGAACTTTGGGCAACAGGTCATTCATATGTTTACCTAAGTAGTTACATGGTTTGTCATTAAATGTATTAGATAGACACGCTTCTAATATCCGTACATTATTGACCGGTGACTGACAATTCTGAATTACGTTAGCTTAGTTGGCTGGCTTTGGTGTCGGACTAGCTAGCCAAGTGGGAATGGAATGAATGGCCAGACTGCATGGCTGTAACGTTACAGCCAGCCACTGAAATGGAATGAATGGCCAGACTGCATGGCTGTAACGTTACAGCCAGCCACTGAAATGGAATGAATGGCCAGACTGCATGGCTGTAACGTTACCGCTAGCCACTGAAATGGAATGAATGGCCAGACTGCATGGCTGTAACGTTACAGCCAGCCACTGAAATGGAATGAATGGCCAGACTGCATGGCTGTAACGTTACAGCCAGCCACTGAAATGGAATGAATGGCCAGACTGCATGGCTGTAACGTTACAGCTAGCCACTGAAATGGAATGAATGGCCAGACTGCATGGCTGTAACGTTACAGCCAGCCACTGGAATGGAATGAATGGCCAGACTGCATGGCTGTAACGTTACAGCCAGCCACTGAAATGGAATGAATGGCCAGACTGCATGGCTGTAACGTTACAGCCAGCCACTGAAATGGAATGAATGGCCAGACTGCATGGCTGTAACGTTACAGCCAGCCACTGAAATGGAATGAATGGCCAGACTGCATGGCTGTAACGTTACCGCTAGCCACTGAAATGGAATGAATGGCCAGACTGCATGGCTGTAACGTTACAGCCAGCCACTGAAATGGAATGAATGGCCAGACTGCATGGCTGTAACGTTACAGCCAGCCACTGAAATGGAATGAATGGCCAGACTGCATGGCTGTAACGTTACAGCTAGCCACTGAAATGGAATGAATGGCCAGACTGCATGGCTGTAACGTTACAGCCAGCCACTGGAATGGAATGAATGGCCAGACTGCATGGCTGTAACGTTACAGCCAGCCACTGGAATGGAATGAATGGCCAGACTGCATGGCTGTAACGTTACAGCCAGCCACTGAAATGGAATGAATGGCCAGACTGCATGGCTGTAACGTTACAGCTAGCCACTGAAATGGAATGAATGGCCAGACTGCATGGCTGTAACGTTACAGCCAGCCACTGGAATGGAATGAATGGCCAGACTGCATGGCTGTAACGTTACAGCCAGCCACTGGAATGGAATGAATGGCCAGACTGCATGGCTGTAACGTTACAGCCAGCCACTGAAATGGAATGAATGGCCAGACTGCATGGCTGTAACGTTACAGCTAGCCACTGAAATGGAATGAATGGCCAGACTGCATGGCTGTAACGTTACAGCCAGCCACTGGAATGGAATGAATGGCCAGACTGCATGGCTGTAACGTTACAGCTAGCCACTGCCAGCCGTATTGAAAGGTTTGTCCGTTTGTTTGCCCAGAGTGAGTGAGTGAGTGAGTGAGTGAGAGATAAAACAGTGAAAACCCTAAATAGCTTTACCCATAACAATACCTGAAGCCTAGACCCAATCATGCCTGATACCATGAAATGTATTGTATAAAGATACGCTTAATATATTGACCAGTGACAATTTTGAATTACGTTACTTAACTAGTTTAGTCGGTGAACTTAAGTTGTCTGACTAGCTAGCCAAATGGAATGAATGGCAAGACACTGCGTGACTGTAACCAGTCGCTGCCAGCCTGTAGCTAGCCAATGTCAGCTGTAGGGTTGTCCGTATGTTTTTATTAAACCAAGTCACGTCGAAATAAGCCATTGTGATTTTAGTCCCATCACGAATGTCTCCAGTTAGCTAGCTAGGGAACGTCACATGTATCCGCCATGACATGACAACCCTCTTACATCATGAGATTGAAATCACATTTGGCCCTTTATGGACAGCTACTTGGTTTACAGAAAGCAGACGTTCAAACTAGTCAAACATATCATACACATACAGTCAACGGTCATTTCCACCACTAGTTGTGTTGTGCTGAATACAGATTATAACCACATACTATTCTGCTATACTTTCTAGAGTAGAGTTAGGCAGGTGGACTAAGATGACCGGTACTATACTTTATAGAGTAGAGTTAGGCAGGTGGACTAAGATGACCGGTACTATACTTTATAGAGTAGAGTTAGGCAGGTGGCCTAAGATGACCGGTACTATACTTTATAGAGTAGAGTTAGGCAGGTGGACTAAGATGACCGGTACTATACTTTATAGAGTAGAGTTAGGCAGGTGGCCTAAGATGACCGGTACTATACTTTCTAGAGTAGAGTTAGGCAGGTGGCCTAAGTTGACCGGTACTATACTTTATAGAGTAGAGTTAGGCAGGTGGCCTAAGATGACCGGTACTATACTTTATAGAATAGAGTTAGGCAGGTGGCCTAAGATGACCGGTACTATACTTTATAGAATAGAGTTAGGCAGGTGGCCTAAGATGACCGGTACTATACTTTATAGAGTAGAGTTAGGCAGGTGGACTAAGATGACCGGTACTATACTTTATAGAGTAGAGTTAGGCAGGTGGACTAAGATGACCGGTACTATACTTTATAGAGTAGAGTTAGGCAGGTGGCCTAAGATGACCGGTACTATACTTTATAGAGTAGAGTTAGGCAGGTGGACTAAGATGACCGGTACTATACTTTATAGAGTAGAGTTAGGCAGGTGGCCTAAGATGACCGGTACTATACTTTCTAGAGTAGAGTTAGGCAGGTGGCCTAAGTTGACCGGTACTATACTTTATAGAGTAGAGTTAGGCAGGTGGCCTAAGATGACCGGTACTATACTTTATAGAATAGAGTTAGGCAGGTGGCCTAAGATGACCGGTACTATACTTTATAGAATAGAGTTAGGCAGGTGGCCTAAGATGACCGGTACTATACTTTCTAGAGTAGAGTTAGGCAGGTGGCCTAAGATGACCGGTACTATACTTTATAGAGTAGAGTTAGGCAGGTGGCCTAAGATGACCGGTACTATACTTTCTAGAGTAGAGTTAGGCAGGTGGCCTAAGATGACCGGTACTATACTTTATAGAATAGAGTTAGGCAGGTGGACTAAGATGACCGGTACTATACTTTCTAGAGTAGAGTTAGGCAGGTGGCCTAAGATGACCGGTACTATACTTTATAGAGTAGTTAGGCAGGTGGCCTAAGATGACCGGTACTATACTTTCTAGAGTAGAGTTAGGCAGGTGGCCTAAGATGACCGGTACTATACTTTATAGAGTAGAGTTAGGCAGGTGGCCTAAGATGACCGGTACTATACTTTCTAGAGTAGAGTTAGGCAGGTGGCCTAAGATGACCGGTACTATACTTTATAGAATAGAGTTAGGCAGGTGGACTAAGATGACCGGTACTATACTTTCTAGAGTAGAGTTAGGCAGGTGGCCTAAGATGACCGGTACTATACTTTATAGAGTAGTTAGGCAGGTGGCCTAAGATGACCGGTACTATACTTTATAGAGTAGAGTTAGGCAGGTGGCCTAAGATGACCGGTACTATACTTTATAGAGTAGAGTTAGGCAGGTGGCCTAAGTTGACCGGTACTATACTTTATAGAGTAGAGTTAGGCAGGTGGCCTAAGTTGACCGGTACTATACTTTATAGAGTAGAGTTAGGCAGGTGGCCTAAGATGACCGGTACTATACTTTATAGAGTAGAGTTAGGCAGGTGGCCTAAGTTGACCGGTACTATACTTTATAGAGTAGAGTTAGGCAGGTGGCCTAAGATGACCGGTACTATACTTTATAGAGTAGAGTTAGGCAGGTGGACTAAGATGACCGGTACTATACTTTATAGAGTAGAGTTAGGCAGGTGGCCTAAGATGACCGGTACTATACTTTATAGAGTAGAGTTAGGCAGGTGGCCTAAGATGACCGGTACTATACTTTCTAGAGTAGAGTTAGGCAGGTGGCCTAAGATGACCGGTACTATACTTTATAGAGTAGAGTTAGGCAGGTGGCCTAAGATGACCGGTACTATACTTTATAGAGTAGAGTTAGGCAGGTGGCCTAAGATGACCGGTACTATACTTTATAGAGTAGAGTTAGGCAGGTGGCCTAAGATGACCGGTACTATACTTTATAGAGTAGAGTTAGGCAGGTGGCCTTTAGATGACCGGTACTATACTTTATAGAGTAGAGTTAGGCAGGTGGCCTAAGATGACCGGTACTATACTTTATAGAGTAGAGTTAGGCAGGTGGCCTAAGATGACAGGTACTATACTTTATAGAGTAGAGTTAGGCAGGTGGCCTAAGATGACCGGTACTATACTTTCTAGAGTAGAGTTAGGCAGGTGGCCTAAGATGACCGGTACTATACTTTATAGAGTAGAGTTAGGCAGGTGGCCTAAGTTGACCGGTACTATACTTTATAGAGTAGAGTTAGGCAGGTGGCCTAAGATGACCGGTACTATACTTTATAGAGTAGAGTTAGGCAGGTGGCCTAAGTTGACCGGTACTATACTTTATAGAGTAGAGTTAGGCAGGTGGACTAAGATGACCGGTACTATACTTTATAGAGTAGAGTTAGGCAGGTGGCCTAAGATGACCGGTACTATACTTTATAGAGTAGAGTTAGGCAGGTGGACTAAGATGACCGGTACTATACTTTATAGAGTAGAGTTAGGCAGGTGGCCTAAGTTGACCGGTACTATACTTTATAGAGTAGAGTTAGGCAGGTGGCCTAAGATGACCGGTACTATACTTTATAGAGTAGAGTTAGGCAGGTGGCCTAAGTTGACCGGTACTATACTTTATAGAGTAGAGTTAGGCAGGTGGCCTAAGTTGACCGGTACTATACTTTATAGAGTAGAGTTAGGCAGGTGGACTAAGATGACCGGTACTATACTTTATAGAGTAGAGTTAGGCAGGTGGACTAAGATGACCGGTACTATACTTTATAGAGTAGAATTAGGCAGGTGGCCTAAGATGACAGGTACTATACTTTATAGAGTAGAGTTAGGCAGGTGGCCTAAGATGACCGGTACTATACTTTCTAGAGTAGAGTTAGGCAGGTGGCCTAAGATGACCGGTACTATACTTTATAGAGTAGAGTTAGGCAGGTGGCCTAAGTTGACCGGTACTATACTTTATAGAGTAGAGTTAGGCAGGTGGCCTAAGATGACCGGTACTATACTTTATAGAGTAGAGTTAGGCAGGTGCCCTAAGATGACCGGTACTATACTTTATAGAGTAGAGTTAGGCAGGTGGCCTAAGTTGACCGGTACTATACTTTATAGAGTAGAGTTAGGCAGGTGGCCTAAGTTGACCGGTACTATACTTTATAGAGTAGAGTTAGGCAGGTGGCCTAAGATGACCGGTACTATACTTTATAGAGTAGAGTTAGGCAGGTGGCCTAAGTTGACCGGTACTATACTTTATAGAGTAGAGTTAGGCAGGTGGCCTAAGTTGACCGGTACTATACTTTATAGAGTAGAGTTAGGCAGGTGGCCTAAGATGACCGGTACTATACTTTATAGAGTAGAGTTAGGCAGGTGGCCTAAGATGACCGGTACTATACTTTATAGAGTAGAGTTAGGCAGGTGGCCTAAGATGACCGGTACTATACTTTATAGAGTAGAGTTAGGCAGGTGGCCTAAGATGACCGGTACTATACTTTCTAGAGTAGAGTTAGGGAGGTGGCCTAAGATGACCGGTATTATACTTTATAGAGTAGAGTTAGGCAGGTGGCCTAAGTTGACCGGTACTATACTTTATAGAGTAGAGTTAGGCAGGTGGCCTAAGATGACCGGTACTATACTTTATAGAGTAGAGTTAGGCAGGTGCCCTAAGATGACCGGTACTATACTTTATAGAGTAGAGTTAGCCAGGTGGCCTAAGTTGACCGGTACTATACTTTATAGAGTAGAGTTAGGCAGGTGGCCTAAGTTGACCGGTACTATACTTTATAGAGTAGAGTTAGGCAGGTGGCCTAAGATGACCGGTACTATACTTTATAGAGTAGAGTTAGGCAGGTGGCCTAAGTTGACCGGTACTATACTTTATAGAGTAGAGTTAGGCAGGTGGCCTAAGTTGACCGGTACTATACTTTATAGAGTAGAGTTAGGCAGGTGGCCTAAGATGACCGGTACTATACTTTCTAGAGTAGAGTTAGGCAGGTGGCCTAAGTTGACCGGTACTATACTTTATAGAGTAGAGTTAGGCAGGTGGCCTAAGATGACCGGTACTATACTTTATAGAGTAGAGTTAGGCAGGTGGCCTAAGATGACTGGTACTACACTTTATAGAGTAGAGTTAGGCAGGTGGCCTAAGTTGACCGGTACTATACTTTATAGAGTAGAGTTAGGCAGGTGGCCTAAGATGACCGGTACTATACTTTCTAGAGTAGAGTTAGGCAGGTGGCCTAAGAGGACCGGTACTATACTTTATAGAGTAGAGTTAGGCAGGTGGCCTAAGATGACCAGTACTATACTTTATAGAGTAGAGTTAGGCAGGTGGCCTAAGATGACCGGTACTATACTTTATAGAGTAGAGTTAGGCAGGTGGCCTAAGATGACCGGTACTATACTTTATAGAGTAGAGTTAGGCAGGTGGCCTAAGATGACCGGTACTATACTTTATAGAGTAGAGTTAGGCAGGTGGCCTAAGATGACCGGTACTATACTTTATAGAGTAGAGTTAGGCAGGTGGCCTAAGTTGACCGGTACTATACTTTATAGAATAGAGTTAGGCAGGTGGCCTAAGTTGACCGGTACTATACTTTATAGAGTAGAGTTAGGCAGGTGGCCTAAGATGACCGGTACTATACTTTATAGAGTAGAGTTAGGCAGGTGGCCTAAGATGACCGGTACTATACTTTATAGAGTAGAGTTAGGCAGGTGGCCTAAGATGACCGGTACTATACTTTATAGAGTAGAGTTAGGCAGGTGGCCTAAGATGACCGGTACTATACTTTATAGAGTAGAGTTAGGCAGGTCTCATACAACATAAAAAAAGAAGAAACTACACTATGAAACAAAGATAAATTACATAAAGAATGATAGTAAAAAGCTTTAGAGCACCTTAAATGAAATTTTGGGAAAAAAGGCAAACTCAGCTCCATCATTCATTGAATTAGATGGCTCATTCATCACAAAACCAACTGATATTGCCAACTACTTTAATGATTTTTTCATTGGCAAGATTAGCAAACTTAGGCATGACATGCCAGCAACAACTGCTGACACTACACATCCAAGTATATCTGACCAAATTATGAAAGACAAGCGCTGTAATTTTGAATTCCGTAAAGTGAGTGTGGAAGAGGTGAAAAAAGTATTGTTGTCTATCAACAATAACAAGCCACCGGGGTCTGACAACTTGGATGAAAATTACTGAGGATGATAGTGGACGATATTGCCACTCCTATTTGCCATATCTTCAATTTAAGCCTACTAGAAAGTGTGTGCCCCCAGGCCTGGAGGGAAGCAAAAGTCATTCCTCTACCCAACTATTGGAAAAAATTGTGTTTGACCAGATACAATGCTATTTTATAGTAAACATGGCTTTACACCCCCTGCTATATTGTGGATATACACACACATGCATAACCACACACACTAGCACAGGCACTCTACACACACGTATGTATGTTGGTATTATAAATGTTGTATTGTAGATATGTAGTGGTATAATAATGTTAGAATAGAACAGAATGCAATTACATTTTTGTCATTTAGGAGACGCTCTTATCCAGAGCGACTTACAGTTAGTGAGTGCATACATTACTTTTTTATTTTTCATACTGGCCCCCCGTGGGAATCGAACCCACAACCCTGGCGTTGCTGAGCTACATCCCTGCTGGCCATTCCCTCCCCTACCCTGGACGACGCTGGGCCAATTGTGCGCCGCCCCATGGGTCTCCCGGTCGCGGCCGGCTACGACAAAGCCTGGATTCAAACCAGGATCTCTAGTGGCACAGCTAGCACTGCAATGCAGTGCCTTAGACCACTGCGCCACTCGGCAATAGAGCTGAATAGAACAGAATAGAGTAGAATAGAGTAGAATAGAATATAGTA
>NW_028165437.1:35000-60000 GCF_964263955.1 Coregonus lavaretus | reverse complement strand
CAGCCCCAAAACATCACTGCTCTAGAGGAGATCTGCATGGAGGAATGGGCCAAAATACCAGCAACAGTGTGTGAAAACCTTGTGAAGACTAACAGAAAACGTTTGACCTGTGTCATTGCCAACAAAGGGTATATAACAAAGTATTGAGAAACTTTTGTTATTGACCAAATACTTATTTTCCACCATAATTTGCAAATAAATTCATTACAAATCCTACAATGTGATTTTCTGGAATTTTTTTTCTCATTTTGTCTGTCATAGTTGACGTGTACCTATGATGAAAATTACAGGCCTCTCTCATCTTTTTAAGTGGGAGAACTTGCACAATTGGTGGCTGACTAAATACTTTTTTCCCCCACTGTATCATTCAGTCGACATTCATTCCGGCTTTAGACTGTGGCGATATTGTCTATATAAATGCAGCTGCCACTGTATTGAAGCCATTGGACATAGTTTATCATAGCACACTAGGATTTATTATGGGCGAGAGGTTCAGTACACATCACTGCATTCTGTATCAGAAAGTAGGCTGGCTCTCTTAAGGACTGTTTGACACATTACTGCGTAACTCTGTTTTCCTGAATAAATCCTGTTATTCTGTGATTTACCCTCCTGCACCTGACTCCTTCAACTCACCCATCACAGTTATGATGGTGAACGTGCAATCACTGGAGAATAAACTGGATGAGCTCCGTTAGAGACTATCCTATCAATCACTGGAGAATAAACTGGATGACCTCTGTTAGAGACTATCCTATCAATCACTGGAGAATAAACTGGATGAGCTCCGTTAGAGACAATCCTATCAATAACTGGAGAATAAACTGGATGAGCTCCGTTAGAGACTATCCTATCAATCACTGGAGAATAAACTGGATGAGCTCCGTTAGAGACTATCCTATCAATCACTGGAGAATAAACTGGATGAGCTCCGTTAGAGACTATCCTATCAATCACTGGAGAATAAACTGGATGACCTCCGTTAGAGACTATCCTATCAATCACTGGAGAATAAACTGGATGAGCTCCGTTAGAGACAATCCTATCAATCACTGGAGAATAAACTGGATGAGCTCCGTTAGAGACTATCCTATCAATCACTGGAGAATAAACTGGATGAGCTCCGTTAGAGACTATCCTATCAATCACTGGAGAATAAACTGGATGAGCTCCGTTAGAGACTATCCTATCAATCACTGGAGAACAAACTGGATGAGTTCCGTTAGAGACTATCCTACCAGTCACTGGAGAGTAAAACTGGATGAGTTCCGTTAGAGACTACCAACGTGATCTGAAGAACTGTAAAAAATGTTTCACTGAGTCGTGGCTGAACAAGGACATGGTAAATATAAATCTAGAACAGAACAGCTAAGGGGTGCGCAGTCTCTAATATTAAATAAGTCTTGAGGTTTTTCTCTCCTGAGGTACAGTACCTCATGATAAGCTGTACACCATACTATTTACCAAGATAGTTTTTATCTATATTTTTCATAGCCATCTACTTACCACCACAAACCAATGCTGGCACTAAGACCGCACTCAATGAGCTGTATAAGAACATAAGCAAACAAGAAAATGCTCACCCAGATGCGGTGCACCTAGTGGCCGGGGATTGTAATGCAGGGAAACAGAAATCCGTTTTACCTCATTTTTACCAGTATGTCTCCTGTGCAACTAGACAAGAAAAAACTTTAGATCACCTCAACTCTACACACATTGAAACAAACAACGCTCTCCCTCGCCCTCCATTTGGCAAATCTGACCATAACTCCATCCTCTTAATTCCTGTTTACAAGCAAAAACTCAAACAGGAAGTACCAGTGATGTGCTAAATACGGAAGTGGTCCCATGAAGTGGATGCTAAGCTACAGGACTGTTTCTCTAGCACAGACTGGAATATGATCCGGGATTCATCTGATGGCATTGAGGAGTTTACCACATCAGTCACCGGCTTAATTAATACGTGCATCAACAATGTAGTCCCCACAGTGACCATACGTACTGTACATATCCCAACCAGAAGCCATGGATTATAGGCTAGAGCTGCCGCTTTCAAGGAGCGGACACAAATCCGGACGCTTATAAGAAATCCTGCTACGCCTTCCGACGAACCATCAAAAAGACAAAGCGTCAATACAGGACTAAAATCAAATCCTATTACACCGGCTCTGACGCTCATCGGATGTGGCAGGGTTGGCAAACTAAGGCCATATCTAATTTTCTCTCTTTCTCTCCCTCTCTCTCTCTCCCTCCCCTCCCGGAGGACCTGAACCCTAGGACCATGCCTCAGGACTACCTGGCTTGATGACTCCTTGCTGTCCCCAGTCCACCTGGTCATGCTGCTGCTCCAGTTTCCACTCTTCTGACCTGTTCACCGGACGTGCTACCTTGTCCCAGACCTGCTGTTTTCAACTCTCTCTCTACCGCACCTGCTATTTCAACCTCTAATTGCCTGGCTATGAAAAGCCAAGTGAAATGTACTTACTCCTGATGTACTGACCTGTTGCAACCTCTACAACCACTGTGATTATTATTTGACCCTGCTGGTCATCTATGAACGTTTGAACATTTTGGAGAATAATCTGGCCTTTATGGCCATGTACTGTTATAATCTCCACCCTGCACAGCCAGAAGGGGACTGGCCACCCCTCAGAGCCTGGTTCCTCTCTAGGTTTCTTCCTAGGTTCCTGCCTTTCTAGGGAGTTTTTCCTAGCCACCGTGCTTCTACATCTGCATTGCTGCTGTTTGGGGTTTTAGGCTGGGTTTCTGTATAGCACTTTGTGACATCTGCTGATGTAAAAAGGGCTTTATAAATAAAATTGGATTGATTTTGATTGATTGATTGATTGATCATGGATTGCAAAGGAAAACCCAGCCGCAAGTTGACCAGTAATGCGAGCCTACCAGATGAGCTAAATGCCTTCTATGCTCGCTTCGAGGCAAGCAACATGGAACAATGCATGAGAGCACCAGCTGTTCCAGATGACTGTTTGATCATGCTCTCCGTAGCCAATGTGAGTAAGAACTTTAAACAGGTCAACATTCACAGGACGTTTACTCAGAGCATGCGCTGACCAGCTGGCAAGTGTCTTCACTGACATTTTCAACCTCTCCCTGAGCCAGTCTGTAGTACCTACAGGTTTCAAGCAGACCACCACAGACCCCGTGCCCAAGAACGCCAGGGTAACCTGTCTAAATGACTATCGCTCCGTAGCACACACATCTGTAGCCATGATATGCTGAGACCATCTTGACTGGCTGCATAACCGCTTGGTATGAAAACTGCACAGCATCCGACCACAAGGCGCTACAGAGGGTAGTGCGTATGGCCCAGTGCATCACTGGGGCCGAGCTCCCTTACATCCAGGAGCTCTATACCAGGCGGTGTCAGAGGAAGGCCCTACAATTGTCAAAGACTCCAGCCACCCAAGTCGCAGTCTGTTCTCTCTACTACTGTACGGCAGGCGGTACCGGAACACCAAGTCACAGTCTGTTCTCTCTACTAATGTACGGCAGACGGTACCGGAACACCAAGTCACAGTCTGTTCTCTCTACTACCGTACAGCAGGCGGTACCGGAACACCAAGTCACAGTCTGTTCTCTCTACTACTGAACGGCAGGCGGTACCGGAACACCAAGTCACAGTCTGTTCTCTCTACTACTGTACGGCAGGCGGTACCGGAACACCAAGTCACAGTCTGTTCTCTCTACTACTGTACGGCAGGCGGTACCAGAACACCAAGTCACAGTCTGTTCTCTCTACTACCGTACGGCAGGCGGTACCGGAACACCAAGTCACAGTCTGTTCTCTCTACTACTGTACGGCAGGCGGTACCAGAACACCAAGTCACAGTCTGTTCTCTCTACTACTGTACGGCAGGCGGTACCGGAACACCAAGTCACAGTCTGTTCTCTCTACTACCGTACGGCAGGCGGTACCGGAACACCAAGTCACAGTCTGTTCTCTCTACTACTGTACGGCAGGCGGTACCGGAAACACCAAGTCACAGTCTGTTCTCTCTACTACCGTACGGCAGGCGGTACCGGAACACCAAGTCACAGTCTGTTCTCTCTACTACTGTACGGCAGGCGGTACCGGAACACCAAGTCACAGTCTGTTCTCTCTACTACAGTATGGCAGGCGGTACCAGAACACCAAGTCTGGGACCAAAAGGCTCCTGAACAAAGCCATAAGACTGCTAAACAGTTAATTAAACAGCTACCCAGACTTTCTGCTTTTCACCCCTACCTACATGTGCACAGTACTTCAATCAATCAATCAATCACATAACCAAACCTACATGTACGTATTACCTCAATCAATCATCCCAACAACCTCATACCCAGTACACTGACTCGGTACCCGTACTCCTTGTATATAGCCTGTATATAGCCTGTATATAGCCTGTAAATAGCTGTATATAGCCTGTATATAGCCTGTATATAGCCTGTATAGAGCCTGTATATAGCTGTATATAGCCTGTATATAGCCTGTATACAGCCTGTATATAGCCTGTATGTAGCCTGTATATAGCCTGTATATAGCCTGTATATAGCCTGTATAGAGCCTGTATATAGCTGTATATAGCCTGTATATAGCCTGTATATAGCCTGTATATAGCCTGTATGTAGCCTGTATATAGCCTGTCTATAGACTGTATATAGCCTGTATATAGCCTGTATATAGCCTGTATATAGCCTGTCTATAGCCTGTCTATAGCCTGTATATAGCCTGTATATAGCTTGTATATAGCCTGTCTATAGCCTGTATATAGACTGTATATAGCCTGTATATAGCCTGTATATAGCCTGTATATAGCCTGTCTATAACCTGCATATAGACTGTATATAGCCTGTATATAGCCTGTATATAGCCTGTATATAGCTGTATATAGCCTGTATATAGCCTGTATATAGACTGTATATAGCCTGTATATAGCTGTATATAGCCTGTATATAGCCTGTATATAGCCTGTCTATAGCCTGTATATAGACTGTATATAGCCTGTATATAGCCTGTATATAGCCTGTATATAGCCTGTATATAGCCTGTATATAGCTGTATATAGCTGTATATAGCCTGTATATAGCTGTATATAGCCTGTATATAGCCTGTATATAGCTGTATAGAGCCTGTATATAGCCTGTATATAGCTGTATATAGCCTGTATATAGCCTGTATATAGCCTGTCTATAGCCTGTCTATAGACTGTATATAGCCTGTATATAGCCTGTATATAGCCTGTATATAGACTGTATATAGCCTGTATATAGCTGTATATAGCCTGTATATAGCCTGTATATAGCCTGTATATAGCTGTATATAGCCTGTATATAGCCTGTATATAGCCTGTATATAGCCTGTATATAGCCTGTATATAGCCTGTATAGAGCCTGTATATAGCTGTATAGAGCCTGTATATAGCCTGTATATAGCCTGTATATAGCCTGTATATAGCTGTATATAGCCTGTATATAGCCTGTATATAGCCTGTATATAGCTGTATATAGCCTGTATATAGCCTGTATATAGACTGTATATAGCCTGTATATAGCTGTATATAGCCTGTATATAGCCTGTATATAGCCTGTCTATAGCCTGTATATAGACTGTATATAGCCTGTATATAGCCTGTATATAGCCTGTATATAGCTGTATATAGCTGTAAATAGCCTGTATATAGCCTGTATATAGCTGTATATAGCCTGTATATAGCCTGTATATAGCTGTATAGAGCCTGTATATAGCCTGTATATAGCCTGTATAGAGCCTGTATATAGCTGTATAGAGCCTGTATATAGCCTGTATATAGCCTGTATATAGCCTGTATATAGCTGTATATAGCCTGTATATAGCCAGTTTATAGCTGTATATAGCCTGTATATAGCCTGTATATAGCCTGTATATAGCTGTATATAGCCTGTATATAGCCTGTATATAGACTGTATATAGCCTGTATATAGCCTGTATATAGCCTGTATATAGCCTGTCTATAGACTGTATATAGCCTGTATATAGCCTGTATATAGCCTGTATATAGCCTGTATATAGCCTGTATATAGCTGTATATAGCCTGTATATAGCTGTATATAGCCTGTATATAGCTGTATATAGCCTGTATATAGCCTGTATATAGCCTGTATATAGCTGTATATAGCCTATATATAGCTGTATATAGCCTGTATATAGCCTGTATATAGCTGTATATAGCCTGTATATAGCTGTATATAGCCTGTATATAGCCTGTATATAGCTGTATATAGCCTGTATATAGCCTGTATATAGCCTGTATATAGCCTGTATATAGCTGTATATAGCCTGTATATAGCCTGTATATAGCCTGTATATAGCCTGTATATAGCTGTATATAGCCTGTATATAGCCTGTATATAGCCTGTATATAGCTGTATATAGCCTGTATATAGCCTGTATATAGCCTGTATATAGCTGTATATAGCCTGTATATAGCCTGTATATAGCCTGTATATAGCTGTATATAGCCTGTATATAGCCTGTATATAGCCTGTATATAGCTGTATATAGCCTGTATATAGCCTGTATATAGCCTGTATATAGCCTGTATATAGCCTGTATATAGCTGTATATAGCCTGTATATAGACTGTATATAGCCTGTATATAGCCTGTATATAGCTGTATATAGCCTGTATATAGCTGTATATAGCTTGTATGTAGCCTGTATATAGCCTGTCTATAGACTGTATATAGCCTGTATATAGCCTGTATATAGCCTGTATATAGCCTGTCTATAGCCTGTCTATAGCCTGTATATAGCCTGTATATAGCCTGTATATAGCCTGTCTATAGCCTGTATATAGACTGTATATAGCCTGTATATAGCCTGTATATAGCCTGTATATAACCTGTATATAGACTGTATATAGCCTGTATATAGCCTGTATATAGCTGTATATAGCCTGTATATAGCCTGTATATAGACTGTATATAGCCTGTATATAGCTGTATATAGCCTGTATATAGCCTGTATATAGCCTGTCTATAGCCTGTATATAGCCTGTATATAGCCTGTATATAGCCTGTATATAGCCTGTATATAGCCTGTATATAGCTGTATATAGCTGTATATAGCCTGTATATAGCCTGTATATAGCTGTATATAGCCTGTATATAGCCTGTATATAGCTGTATATAGCCTGTATATAGCCTGTATATAGCCTGTCTATAGCCTGTATATAGACTGTATATAGCCTGTATATAGCCTGTATATAGCCTGTATATAGCCTGTATATAGCTGTATATAGCCTGTATATAGCCTGTATATAGCCTGTATATAGCCTGTATATAGCTGTATATAGCCTGTATATAGCCTGTATATAGCCTGTATATAGCCTGTATATAGCTGTATATAGCCTGTATATAGCTGTATATAGCCTGTATATAGCCTGTATATAGCCTGTATAGAGCCTGTATATAGCTGTATATAGCCTGTATATAGCCTGTATATAGCCTGTATATAGCCTGTATATAGCTGTATATAGCCTGTATATAGCTGTATATAGCCTGTATATAGCCTGTATATAGCCTGTATAGAGCCTGTATATAGCTGTATAGAGCCTGTATATAGCCTGTATATAGCTGTATAGAGCCTGTATATAGCCTGTATATAGCCTGTATATAGCCTGTATATAGCTGTATATAGCCTGTATATAGCCAGTTTATAGCTGTATATAGCCTGTATATAGCCTGTATATAGCCTGTATATAGCTGTATATGGCCTGTATATAGCCTGTATATAGACTGTATATAGCCTGTATATAGCCTGTATATAGCCTGTATATAGCCTGTCTATAGACTGTATATAGCCTGTATATAGCCTGTATATAGCCTGTATATAGCCTGTATATAGCTGTATATAGCCTGTATATAGCTGTATATAGCCTGTATATAGCTGTATATAGCCTGTATATAGCCTGTATATAGCTGTATATAGCCTATATATAGCTGTATATAGCCTGTATATAGCCTGTATATAGCTGTATATAGCCTGTATATAGCTGTATATAGCCTGTATATAGCCTGTATATAGCTGTATATAGCCTGTATATAGCCTGTATATAGCCTGTATATAGCCTGTATATAGCTGTATATAGCCTGTATATAGCCTGTATATAGCCTGTATATAGCCTGTATATAGCTGTATATAGCCTGTATATAGCCTGTATATAGCCTGTATATAGCCTGTATATAGCTGTATATAGCCTGTATATAGCCTGTATATAGCCTGTATATAGCTGTATATAGCCTGTATATAGCCTGTATATAGCCTGTATATAGCTGTATATAGCCTGTATATAGCCTGTATATAGCTGTATATAGCCTGTATATAGCTGTATATAGCCTGTATATAGCCTGTATATAGCCTGTATATAGCCTGTATATAGCCTGTATGTAGCTGTATATAGCCTGTATATAGACTGTATATAGCCTGTATATAGCTGTATATAGCCTGTATATAGCTGTATATAGCTGTATATAGCCTGTATATAGCTGTATATAGCCTGTATATAGCCTGTATAGCCTGTATATAGCTGTATATAGCCTGTATATAGCCTGTATATAGCCTGTATATAGCCTGTATATAGCCTGTATATAGCCTGTATGTAGCTGTATATAGCCTGTATATAGACTGTATATAGCCTGTATATAGCCTGTATATAGCTGTATATAGCCTGTATATAGCTGTATATAGCTGTATATAGCCTGTATATAGCTGTATATAGCCTGTATATAGCCTGTATAGCCTGTATATAGCTGTATATAGCCTGTATATAGCCTGTATATAGCCTGTATATAGCCTGTATATAGCCTGTATATAGCTGTATATAGCCTGTATATAGCCTGTATATAGCCTGTATATAGCCTGTATATAGCTGTATATAGCTGTATATAGCCTGTATATAGCCTCGTTATCTTTATTTTATTGTGTTACTGTTTTCTTTGTATCTATTTATACATGTTCGTACTTTTGAACTGCATTGTGGGAAAGGGCTCATAAGTAAGCATTTAATGGTAAAGTCTACACTTGTTGTATTCGGCACGTGACAAATAAAATGAGATTTTACTTGATTCTATTGTTTTGTTTATAAAGCAAACTTCCTTCATACCTTACTTCTTAGTTAAATTAGTGACATACGAGTCACCTGACCTGATCACAGGGATGGGTAACTACAGAATTAGGGAAATCTGCTTTCACCCGTGTATGGAATGATACAATTAATGAAATACAATAAAATAAAATGTTATTGGTCGCAATCACTTGTTTAGCAGATGTTATTGCAGAGCTCTCTGCACCTTGATGCTCAGGTGCCTCCAGGGCAGTTCAAGTTGTTAAACTACTGAACACCCGATTGGCACGTGTTTTTCTGTTGTTCATTAGAAAAAAACGAGATTTCAGTCTTGGAGGTGTGTTTCCTGACCGATTCTGCGTTTGGTTAATGATGTTTGTCCCCCATGAGATACTGTAGATGCAGAAGCTTATTTCACTCAAAATTCCCAGAATGTATCTAAGATAACTTAAGAAATCTATAATTAATATTGAAGTTTTTGCCAAGAATGTTTTAGTTGCGCAATTTTACATCTAAGTAAGGTGTTTGGTGCAGTATTTCTCAAGTAAAAAAAAATTGTTGAGGAATGTGTTCGCTTCTTAAATTGCTTGTAATATTGTCTGGTTTTATGACGTTGCATTGGAAAAGAGGCCTTGGTCTCCATGGGACTCGCTGCTAAAATAAAGGTTCTATAAAAAATAAATCAGTCAAGATGTAAAATAGTATGTACCTTTGCAGCAACGGCCTCTATGTTCTCAGGAGAGACAACCTCGTAGGTGTTCGTGTGTTTCTCTCTGGAGGAGATGATGGGTTCAAGCCTCTGTCTCATTAGGAACTCTTCTTTCGTTAGGACGTCTGCAATACATGACCTTTAATATAATATAATATAACAAAATCATTTTAAACACAAACACACACACACACACACAACCCAACCTGGTTTGCAGATGTTGAAGTCCATGGCTCCCCCCATGTTGAGTATCTTCTGTATAATGGTCCGGGCCAGACTGGTTGGACTGATCAGAACCGGCCTCTTCCTCTGGACCCGCTGGGGGGAGACCAGGCTGTACGGAACCAGGCTCACACCCCTACTCACATCACTGTCTGGGTCTGCACAGTCTTCACACACACACACACACACACACACACACACACACACACACACACACACACACACACACACACACACACACACACACACACACACATTGTAAACGGTACAGGGTGTAGGGTATATAATGATATACAGTGCATATATATATAAATTATACATATAGAGAGAGCGAGACAGGTGTAGTGTATAGGTAAACTCAGCAAAAAAATAAACGTCCCTTTTTCAGGACCCTGTCTCTCAAAGATAATTCTTAAAAATCCAAATAACTTCACAGATCTTCATTGTAAAGGGTTTAAACACTGTTACCCTATGCTTGTTCAATGAATCATAAACAATTAATGAACATGCACCTGTGGAACGGTCGTTAAGACACTAACAGCTTACAGACGGTAGGCAATTAAGGTCACAGTTATGAAAACTTAGGACACTAAAAAGGCCTTTCTACTGACTCTGAAAAACACCAAAAGAAAGATGCCCAGGGTCCCTGCTCATCTGCGTGAACGTGCCTTAGGCATGCTGCAAGGAGGCATGAGGACTGCAGATGTGGCCAGGGCAATAAATTGCAATGTCCGTACTGTGAGACGCCTAAGACAGCGCTACAGGGAGACAGGACGGACAGCTGATCGTCCTCGCAGTGGCAGACCACGTGTAACAACACCTGCGCAGGATCGGTACATCCGAGCATCACACCTGCGGGACAGGTACAGGATGGCAACAACAACTGCCTGAGTTACACCAGGAACGCACAATCCCACCATCAGTGCTCAGACTGTCCGCAATAGGCTGAGAGAGGCTGGACTGAGGGCTTGTAGGCCTGTTGTAAGGCAGGTCCTCACCAGACATCACCGGCAAAAAGTGCTGGCAAAAAGTGCTCTTCACTGACGAGTCACGGTTTTGTCTCAAGGGGTGATGGTCGGATTTGCGTTTATCGTCGAAGGAATGAGCGTTACACCGAGGCCTGTACTCTGGAGCGGGATCGATTTGGAGGTGGAGGGTCCGTCATGGTCTGGGGCGGTGTGTCACAGCATCATCGGACTGATCTTGTTGTCATTGCAGGCAATCTCAACGCTGTGCGTTACAGGAAAGACATCCATGTGGTACCCTTCCTGCAGGCTCATCCTGACATGACCCTCCAGCATGACAATGCCACCAGCCATACTGCTCGTTCTGTGCTTGTTTTCCTGCAAGACAGGAATGTCAGTGTTCTGCCATGGCCAGCGAAGAGCCCGGATCTCAATCCCATTGAGCATGTCTGGGACCTGTTGGATCGGAGGGTGAGGGCTAGGGCCACCCCCCCCCCCCCCCCCCCCAGAAATTTTCGGGAATTTGCAGGTGCCTTGGTGGAAGAGTGGGGTAACATCTTACAGCAAGAACTGGCAAATCTGGTGCAGTCCATGAGGAGGAAATGCACTGCAGTACTTAATGCAGCTGGTGGCCACACCAGATACTGACTGTTACTTTAGATTTTGACCCCCCCTTTGTTCAGGGACACATTATTCCATTTCTGTTAGTCACATGTCTGTGGAACTTGTTCAGTTTATTACATTTTAGTCATTTAGCAGACGCTCTTATCCAGAGCGACTTACAGTTAGTGAGTGCATACATTTTTATTTTTCATACTGGCCCCCCGTGGGAATCGAACCCACAACCCTGGCGTTGCAAATGCCATGCTCTACCAACTGAGCTACATGTAGTGTGTAGGATGTAGGGTGTAGGGTGTAGTGTGTAGGGTGTAGTGTGTAGGGTGTAGTGTGTAGTGTGTAGGGTGTAGTGTGTAGGGTGTAGGGTGTAGGGTGTAGTGTGTAGGGTGTAGGGTGTAGGGTGTAGTGTGTAGGGTGTAGTGTGTAGTGTGTAGGGTGTAGTGTGTAGGGTGTAGTGTGTAGGGTGTAGTGTGTAGGGTGTAGGCTGTAGGGTGTAGGGTGTAGGGTGTAGTGTGTAGGGTGTAGTGTGTAGGGTGTAGTGTGTAGGGTGTAGGGTGTAGTGTGTAGGGTGTAGTGTGTAGGGTGTAGGGTGTAGGGTGTAGGGTGTAGTGTGTAGGGTGTAGTGTGTAGGGTGTAGGGTGTAGGGTGTAGGGTGTAGGGTGTAGTGTGTAGGGTGTAGTGTGTAGGGTGTAGTGTGTAGGGTGTAGGGTGTAGGGTGTAGTGTGTAGGGTGTAGGGTGTAGGGTGTAGTATGTAGGCTGTAGGGTGTAGGGTGTAGTGTGTAGGGTGTAGTGTGTAGGGTGTAGTGTGTAGTGTGTAGTGTGTAGTGTGTAGGGTGTAGTGTGTAGGGTGTAGTGTGTAGGCTGTAGGGTGTAGGGTGTAGGGTGTAGGCTGTAGCGTGTAGGGTGTAGGGTGTAGGGTGTAGTATGTAGGCTGTAGGGTGTAGGGTGTAGTGTGTAGGGTGTAGTGTGTAGGGTGTAGTGTGTAGTGTGTAGGGTGTAGTGTGTAGGGTGTAGGGTGTAGGGTGTAGTGTGTAGGGTGTAGGGTGTAGTGTGTAGGGTGTAGTGTGTAGTGTGTAGGGTGTAGTGTGTAGGGTGTAGTGTGTAGGGTGTAGTGTGTAGGGTGTAGGCTGTAGGGTGTAGGGTGTAGGGTGTAGTGTGTAGGGTGTAGTGTGTAGGGTGTAGTGTGTAGGGTGTAGGGTGTAGTGTGTAGGGTGTAGTGTGTAGGGTGTAGTGTGTAGGGTGTAGGGTGTAGTGTGTAGGGTGTAGTGTGTAGGGTGTAGGGTGTAGGGTGTAGGGTGTAGGGTGTAGTGTGTAGGGTGTAGTGTGTAGGGTGTAGTGTGTAGGGTGTAGGGTGTAGGGTGTAGTGTGT
Organism: Coregonus lavaretus; assembly: GCF_964263955.1. NCBI lineage: Eukaryota > Metazoa > Chordata > Actinopteri > Salmoniformes > Salmonidae > Coregonus > Coregonus lavaretus. Next base: position 47,010 of record NW_028165437.1, on the reverse strand, counting down.
AGGGTGTAGTGTGTAGGGTGTAGGGTGTAGGGTGTAGTGTGTAGTGTGTAGGGTGTAGTGTGTAGGGTGTAGTGTGTAGGGTGTAGTGTGTAGGGTGTAGTGTGTAGGGTGTAGGGTGTAGTGTGTAGGGTGTAGGGTAAAGGGTGTAGGGTGTAGGGTGTAGGGTGTAGGGTGTAGTGTGTAGGGTGTAGTGTGTAGGGTGTAGTGTGTAGGGTGTAGGGTGTAGGGTGTAGTGTGTAGGGTGTAGTGTGTAGGGTAAAGGGTGTAGGGTGTAGGGTGTAGTGTGTAGGGTGTAGTGTGTAGGGTGTAGGGTGTAGTGTGTAGGGTGTAGGGTGTAGTGTGTAGGGTGTAGTGTGTAGGGTGTAGTGTGTAGGGTGTAGTGTGTAGGGTGTAGGGTGTAGGGTGTAGTGTGTAGGGTGTAGGGTGTAGGGTGTAGTGTGTAGGGTGTAGTGTGTAGGGTGTAGTGTGTAGGGTGTAGTGTGTAGGGTGTAGGGTGTAGGGTGTAGGGTGTAGAGTGTAGAGTGTAGGGTGTAGGGTGTAGGGTGTAGGGTGTAGGGTGTAGTGTGTAGGGTGTAGGGTGTAGGGTGTAGGGTGTAGGGTGTAGTGTGTAGGGTGTAGGGTGTAGGGTGTAGTGTGTAGGGTGTAGGGTGTAGTGTGTAGGGTGTAGGGTGTAGGGTGTAGGGTGTAGTGTGTAGGGTGTAGGGTGTAGTGTGTAGGGTGTAGTATGTAGGGTGTAGTGTGTAGGGTGTAGTGTGTAGGGTGTAGGGTGTAGGCTGTAGGGTGTAGGGTGTAGGGTGTAGTGTGTAGGGTGTAGGGTGTAGGCTGTAGGGTGTAGGGTGTAGGGTGTAGTGTGTAGGGTGTAGGGTGTAGGGTGTAGGGTGTAGGGTGTAGGGTGTAGTGTGTAGGGTGTAGGGTGTAGGGTGTAGTGTGTAGGGTGTAGGGTGTAGTGTGTAGGGTGTAGGGTGTAGGGTGTAGTGTGTAGGGTGTAGGGTGTAGTGTGTAAGGTGTAGTATGTAGGGTGTAGTGTGTAGGGTGTAGTGTGTAGGGTGTAGGGTGTAGGCTGTAGGGTGTAGGGTGTAGGGTGTAGTGTGTAGGGTGTACGATCCTCGTTTGTTAAGTGTAATGACACTGCTGGTCCTGCTCACACTGCCCTACCCTATGCTTTGACTTCTTTCTCCCCTCTCTCTCCAGATAAAATCTTGCGACTAGTGACTGCAGGCCGCCCAACAACCTGCCCGCTTGACCCCATCCCCTCCTCTCTTCTCCAGACCATCTCCGGTGACCTTCTCCCCTACCTTACCTCGCTGATCAACTCATGTAGGGTGTAGGGTGTAGTGTGTAGGGTGTAGGGTGTAGGGTGTAGTGTGTAGGGTGTAGGGTGTAGGGTGTAGGCTGTAGGGTGTAGGCTGTAGGGTGTAGGGTGTAGGCTGTAGGGTGTAGTGCTTAGGGTGTAGGGTGTAGGGTGTAGGGTGTAGTGTGTAGGGTGTAGTGTGTAGGGTGTAGGGTGTAGGGTGTAGGCTGTAGGGTGTAGTGTGTAGGGTGTAGTGTGTAGGGTGTAGTATGTAGGCTGTAGGGTGTAGGGTGTAGGGTGTAGTGTGTAGGGTGTAGGGTGTAGTGTGTAGGGTGTAGTGTGTAGGGTGTAGTGTGTAGGGTGTAGGGTGTAGGGTGTAGGGTGTAGGGTGTAGTGTGTAGGGTGTAGTGTGTAGGCTGTAGGGTGTAGGGTGTAGTGTGTAGGGTGTAGTGTGTAGGGTGTAGGGTGTAGGGTGTAGTGTGTAGGGTGTAGTGTGTAGTGTGTAGGCTGTAGGGTGTAGGGTGTAGTGTGTAGGGTGTAGTGTGTAGTGTGTAGGCTGTAGGGTGTAGGGTGTAGTGTGTAGTGTGTAGGCTGTAGGGTGTAGGGTGTAGTGTGTAGTGTGTAGGCTGTAGGGTGTAGTGTGTAGTGTGTAGGCTGTAGGCTGTAGGGTGTAGTGTGTAGTGTGTAGGCTGTAGGGTGTAGGGTGTAGTGTGTAGGGTGTAGGGTGTAGGGTGTAGGGTGTAGGGTGTAGGCTGTAGGGTGTAGGGTGTAGGGTGTAGTGTGTAGTGTGTAGGCTGTAGGGTGTAGGGTGTAGGGTGTAGTGTGTAGGGTGTAGGGTGTAGGGTGTAGGGTGTAGGCTGTAGGGTGTAGGGTGTAGGGTGTAGTGTGTAGGCTGTAGGGTGTAGGGTGTAGGGTGTAGTGTGTAGGCTGTAGGGTGTAGGGTGTAGTGTGTAGGGTGTAGGGTGTAGGGTGTAGGGTGTAGGCTGTAGGGTGTAGGGTGTAGGGTGTAGTGTGTAGGCTGTAGGGTGTAGGGTGTAGGGTGTAGTGTATGGCTTACCATCCTGTCTGAGGGTTTCGAAGCCTGGTCTGGGCAGCGTTGAGTTTCCTGAGCTCACGATGCGAACACGCTCACTGCTGTTCATGCGCTTATACTTGTTATCCACCCTGCTGACAAACTACACACACACACACACACACACACACACACACACAGCACTTTAAATGCGGAAATGTGTGTGTGCATGTGCGTATGTGTGCGTGTGTGCGTGTGTGTGTGTGTGTGTGTGTGTGTGTGTGTGTGTGTGTGTGTGTGTGTGTATTACCTGTAGTATCTGTGTGATGAAGACGCTGGCTCTGGACATACGAGGGCTGGATTTGGGGTCTGGGGACAGGCTGGACTCTTCAGGCTGTAAGGTGTTCTACACAACAACAACAACAACAACACAGGTAGAGACAGGTCAACATATTTACATGTAGTTAGTTCACGGTTAGGGTTCTGAAAGGGTTAAGGTTAAGGGTTAAGGGTTAAGGGTTAAGGGTTAAGGGTTAAGGGTAAGGTAGTTTAGGACAGGATTCAATCCGATCGTCCCCCTTTTTGGCTGTGCACCTTTTAAAGGCAATGTTCCCACATTCATGGTAAAAGCTGGATATGTGTTCCCCCATTCATGGTAAACGCTGGATATGTGTTCCCCCATTCATGGTAAACGCTGGATATGTGTTCCCCCATTCATGGTAAACGCTGGATATGTGTTCCCCCATTCATGGTAAACGCTGGATATGTGTTCCCCCATTCATGGTAAACGCTGGATATGTGTTCCCCCATTCATGGTAAACGCTGGATATTTCGGCTCAATCGGAAATTAACTTGAATCCTAAAAGCACCAATCCTAAAAGGACCATCAAAAAACGTCATCATTTTGAAGAAGAAAAAAAAATATTGTTCTGAAAATGTAGGACTTTGTCAAGCAACTAGTTACCTACATAAAAACCCAATTTACCATGATTTCTGTGTTAATATGGAGGAATGGAATGGAATATAATATAATTCTGTGTTGTGGAGGAATGAAAAATAATCTCTCTTTTGTATTGTGGTGCTGTAAATGTGGACTCATAGTAAAAACTAGTTTGTGATACAAGCACCAAATGTGGCACAGAGGTACAGTGCATTTGGAAAGTGTTCAGACCCCTTGACTTTTTCCACATTTTGTTACGTTACAGCCTTATTCTAAAATTGATGAAATAGTTTTTTTCCCCTCATCAATCTACACACAATACCCCATAATGACAAAGCGAAAACAGGTTTTCAGAAATCTTTGCAAATGTATTAAAAATAACAAACTGAAATATTGATGGGTATTTTTTAGTGGACTATGAGATAAAACTGGGTTAATCACGAACATAGAGTTAGAATTCTTTGTTGCTGGGCCAGGAACTTAATTGGGTAATTTCACTGTGTGGGTAAAGTGGGAATCTGACCTCGGGTCGAATTGCTCGCTCTTACTTAAATCCAAGGCATCCTACTTTATGAGAGACTGAAACCAGACTGTGGCCTTTTGCTTCTCTCCTCAAACAAAGTGGAAAAAGCGGCCAGGGTTGGACAGAGTTCAGGCTAAACCTCTGTCTCTCCTTGGCTATCTTCTTGATTGATTACAGCATGATGGGGTGGGGTTTTGTGTATGTTTGAAAGATTTAAGTATGGACCTGTCATGTCGGGAGAGCCGGGGTTGAACAGAGTTTAAACTAAACATGAGTGTTTTTGCAAGATAAGGGATTTGATTGATTGTGAACTGAATGAAAGTCGAATTTAGCCGCCATCACAGACAAAGGAAGTGGGCGGAGCAATAAAGAGCGGGAAACTGAAGAGGGAGGGGTTTTGAGCTAGAAGGGATGAGAGTGGGACTGTATAGAGGGGGAGCAGAAAGAGAGAGGGGCCCTAATCTGCAGATTAGCCTGACTTTGCTGAAATTGTAAAAGTCATTCTTGATTCTACAAAAACTCTGAAAGAACTTTGATTTTTAATAAAGTATAGTGATTATTTTCACATTTACATAAGTATTCAGACCCTTTACTCAGTACTTTGTTGAAGCACCTTTGGCAGCGATTACAGCCTCAAGCCTTCTTGGGTATGACGCTACAAGCTTCTCACACCTGTATTTGGGGAGTTTCTCCCATTCTTCTCTGCAGATCCTCTCAAGCTCTGTCAGGTTGGATTGGGAGCGTTGCTGCACAGCTGTTTTCAGGTCTCTCCAGAGATGTTCGATCGGGTTCAAGTCCGGGCTCTGGCTGGGCCACTCAAGGACGTTCAGAGACTTGTCCCGAAGCCACTCCTGCGTTGTCTTGCCTGTGTGCTTAGGGTCGTTGTCCTGTTGGAAGGTGAACCTTCGCCCCAGTCTGAGGTCCTGAGCGCTCTGGAGCAGGTTTTCATCAAGGATCTCTCTGTACTTTGCTCCGTTCATCTTTGCCTTGATCCTGACTAGTCTTCCAGTCCCTGCCGCTGAAACACATCCCCACAGCATGATACTGCCACCACCATGCTTCACCGTAGGGATGGGGCCAGGTTTCCTCCAGACGTGACGCTTGGCATTCAGGCCAAAGAGTTTCATCTTGGTTTCATCAGACCAGAGAATCTTGTTTCTCATGGTCTGAGAGTCTTTAGGTGCCTTTTGGCAAACTCCAAGCAGGCTGTCATGTGCCTTTACTGAGGAGTGGCTTCCGTCTGACCACTCTACCATAAAGGCCTGATTGGTGGAGTGCTGCAGAGATGGTTGTCCTTCTGGAAGGTTCTCCCATCTCCACAGAGGAACTCTAGAGCTCTGTCAGAGTGACCATCGGGTTCTTGGTCACCTCCCTGACCAAGGCCCTTCTCCCCCGATTGCTCAGTTTGGCCGGGCAGCCAGCTCTAGGAAGAGTCTTGGTGGTTCCAAACTTCTTCCATTTAAGAATGATGGAGGCCACTGTGTTCTTGGGGACCTTCAATGCTGCAGAAATGTTTTGGTACCCTTCCCCAGATCTGTGCTTTGACACAATCCTGTCTCGGAGCTCTATGGACAATTCCCTCAACCTCATGGCTTGGTTGTTGCTCTGACATGCACTGTCAACTGTGGGACCTTATATAGACAGGTGTGTGCCTTTCCAAATCATGTCCAATCAATTTCATTTACCACAGGTGGACTCCAATCAAGTTGTAGAAATATCTCAAGGATGATCAATGGAAACAGGATACACCTGAGCTCAATTTCGAGTCTCATAGCAAAGGGTCTGAATACTTATGTAAATAAGGTATTTCTGTTTTTTATTTTTAATACATTAGCAAACATTTCTAAAAACCTGTTTTTGCTTTGTCATTATGGGGTATTGTGTGTAGATTGAAGATTATTTTTATTGATTTAATCAATTTTAGAATAAGGCTGTAATGTAACAAAATTTGGAAAAAGTCAAGGGGTCTGAATACTTTCCGAAGGCACTGTAGATGTATGTACCCTGAAAATATAGAGATATGGAGCCACCCCTAATTTGGCCTCTGGGGGGCGTGGCAGCCACTAGAAATAAAAAATAACAACAATTTAAATACGTACAGTATTTACAGTGAGGGAAAAAAGTATTTGATCCCCTGCTGTTTGCCCACTGACAAAGAAATAATCAGTCTATAATTTTAATGGTAGGTTTATTTGAACAGTGAGCATTACTGAACATTACTTAGTACTTGGTGGCAAAACCCTTGTTGGCAATCACAGAGGTCAGACGTTTCTTGTAGTTGGCCACCAGGTTTGCACACATCTCAGGAGGGATTTTGTCCCACTCCTCTTTGCAGATCTTCTCCAAGTCATTAAGGTTTTGAGGCTGACGTTTCGCAGCTCGAACCTTTAGCTCCCTCCACAGATTTTCTATGGGATTTAGGTCTGGAGACTGGCTAGGCCACTCCAGGACCTTAATGTGCTTCTTCTTGAGCCACTCCTTTGTTGCCTTGGCCGTGTGTTTTGGGTCATTGTCATGCTAGAATACCCATCCACAACCCATTTTCAATGCCCTGGCTGAGGGAAGGAGGTTCTCACACAAGATTTGACGATACATGGCCCCGTCCGTCGTCCTTTTGATGCGGGGAAGTTGTCCTGTCCCCTTAGCAGAAAAACACCCCCAAAGCATAATGTTTCCACCTCCATGTTTGACGGTGGGGATGGTGTTCTTGGGGTCATAGGCAGCATTCCTCCTCCTCCAAACACGGCGAGTTGAGTTGATGCCAAAGAGCTCCATTTTGGTCTCATCTGACCACAACACTTTCACCCAGTTCTCCTCTGAATCATTCAGATGTTCATTGGCAAACTTCAGACGGGCATGTGTGGTCCTCTGTAGCTCAGCTGGTAGAGCACGGCGCTTGTAACGCCAAGGTAGTGGGTTCGATCCCCGGGACCACCCATACACAAAAATTTATGCACGCATGACTGTAAGTCGCTTTGGATAAAAGCGTCTGCTAAATGGCATATTATTATTATTATTATGTATATGTGCTTTCTTGAGCAGGGGGACCTTGCGGGCGCTGCAGGATTTCAGTCCTTCACGGCGTAGTGTGTTACCAATTGTTTTCTTGGTGACTATGGTCCCAGCTGCCTTATGATCATTGACAAGATCCTCCCGTGTAGTTCTGGGCTGATTCCTCACCGTTTTCATGATCATTGCAACTCCACGAGGTGAGATCTTGCATGGAACCCCAGGCCGAGGTAGATTGACAGTTCTTTTGTGTTTCTTCCATTTGCGAATAATCGCACCAACTGTTGTCACCTTCTCACCAAGCTGCTTGGCGATGGTCTTGTAGCCCATTCCAGCCTTGTGTAGGTCTACAATCTTGTCCCTGACATCCTTGGAGAGCTCTTTGGTCTTGGCCATGGTGGAGAGTTTGGAATCTGATTGATTGATTGCTTCTGTGGACAGGTGTGCTCCTAATCTCATTTCGTTACCTGTATAAAAGACACCTTGGAGCCAGAAATCTTTCTGATTGAGAGGGGGTCAAATACTTATTTCCCTCTTTAAAATGCAAATCAATTTATAACATTTTTGACATGCATTTTTCTGGATTTTTTTGTTGTTATTCTGTCTCTCACTGTTCAAATAAACCTACCATTAAAATTATAGACTGATCATTTCTTTGTCAGTGGGCAAACGTACAAAATCAGCATGGGATCAAATACTTTTTTCCCTCACTGTAGGCTTCTAGTTAGTTAGGGACTAGTTTGTTAGAGGCTAGTTAGTTAGGGACTAGTTAGTTAGGGACTAGTTAGTACCCTGAGGTTATGCAGGCTGCTAATTAGTTCTAGTTAGTTAGGGGCTAGTTAGTTAGTTAGAGGCTAGTTTGTTAGGGGCTAGTTAGTACCTTGAGGTTATGCAGGGTGCTAGTTAGTTAGGGGCTAGTTAGTTAGTTAGAGGCTAGTTAGTTAGGGGCTAGTTAGTTAGGGGCTAGTTCGTTAGTTAGAGGCTAGTTAGTTAGGGGCTAGTTAGTACCGTGAGGTTATGCAGGCTGCTAGTTAGTTAGGGGTTAGTTGGCTAGATAGTTGGCTAGTTAGTACCCTGAGGTTGCGCAGGCTGCTAGTTAGTTAGGGGCTAGTTAGTTAGGGGCTAGTTAGTTAGTTAGAGGCTAGTTAGTTAGGGGCTAGTTAGTTAGGGGCTAGTTAGTTAGGGGTTAGTTGGCTAGATAGTTGGCTAGTTAGTACCCTGAGGTTGCGCAGGCTGTCATTCTCCTCTCTTCCTCCTCGACACACCAGCTTCTGGATCTTTACCAGGAGCAGCTGCTGAGCCCTGTAGACCACACACACAAACACACACACACACACACACACACACACACACACACACACACACACACAGACACACACACACACACACACACACACACACACACACACACACACACACACACACACACACACACACACACACACACACACACACACACACACACAGACACACACAAACACACACACACACAGGTCTGTGGTGATCTACAGTGGTTGCTAGTCTGATGTTGTATCAAGCAAAGTATTATAAGAGCAGTATTTGAAATGATTCATCTAGTATTCTGTAGTAGTCTGTAGTGGTCTGTAGTAATCTGTAGTAATATGTAGTAGTCTGCAGTACTCTGTAGTAGTCTGTAGTAGTCTGTAGTACTCTGTAGTACTCTGTAGTAGTCTGTAGTAATCTGTAGTAAGATGTAGTAGTCTGTAGTAATCTGTAGTAATCTGTGTAATCTGTAGTAGTCTGCAGTACTCTGTAGTAGTCTGTAGTAATATGTAGTAGTCTGCAGTACTCTGTAGTAGTCTGTAGTAACCTGTAGTAATATGTAGTAGTCTGCAGTACTCTGTAGTAGTCTGTAGTAATCTGTAGTAGTCTGCAGTACTCTGTAGTAGTCTGTAGTAATCTGTAGTAGTATGTAGTAGTCTGTAGTAGTCTGTAGTAATCTGTAGTAGTATGTAGTAGTCTGTAGTAGTCTGTAGTAATCTGTAGTAGTATGTAGTAGTCTGTAGTAGTCTGTAGTAATCTGTAGTAATCTGTAGTAGTATGCAGTACTCTGTAGTAGTCTGTAGTAATCTGTAGTAGTATGTAGTAGTCTGTAGTTGTCTGTATTTACCGTGAGTATGAGGGGATGGTGCCTCTTTCAGGTAGGTCGGCTCCAGAGTAGGCTTCGACCCGGGAGCAAAGCCACTCAAACTTCCCCTGGTGCATCGTGTCCAGGACATGGACCACCTTAATCAATCAACCAATCAATCAATCAATAAGACAATAAATTAATCAATCAACCAAACAATAAATCAACCAATCACTCAATCAATCAACCGATCAACCTATCAATGATCAATCGAACAACCAATCAATCAATCAATCAATCAACCCTAACCCTGACAACAACAGCACGATACCAACAGGTACCTCGTCACATATGGTGTATTATGTAATGTACTGTATATATTATATATATATATTGATGTACCTTGTCACAAAGCACATATTGTATATTATGTCATGTATATATTGTATATATATTGATGTACCTCGTCACAAAGCACATATTGTATATTATGTCATGTATATATTGTGTATACCAACTACTGAGATATGTGGTTGTACCACCTAGCTATCTGAAGATGAATGTACTAACTACTGAGATATGTGGTTGTCCCACCTAGCTATCTGAAGATGAATGTACTAACTACTGAGATATGTGGTTGTCCCACCTAGCTATCTGAAGATTAATGTACTAACTACTGAGATATGTGGTTGTCCCACCTAGCTATCTGAAGATGAATGTACTAACTACTGAGATATGTGGTTGTCCCACCTAGCTATCTGAAGATGAATGTACTAACTACTGAGATATGTGGTTGTCCCACCTAGCTATCTGAAGATGAATGTACTAACTACTGAGATATGTGGTTGTCCCACCTAGCTATCTGAAGATGAATGTACTAACTACTGAGATATGTGGTTGTCCCACCTAGCTATCTGAAGATGAATGTACTAACTACTGAGATATGTGGTTGTCCCACCTAGCTATCTGAAGATGAATGCACTAACTACTGTAATATGTGGTTGTACCACCTAGCTATCTGAAGATGAATGCACTAACTGTAAGTTGCTCTGGATAAGAGTGTCTGCTAAATGACTAAAATTTAAAAATGTAAATATATATATTGATGTACCACAATCACGGAGCATCCTCAGAGAGCAGGGTTAGGGTTAGAGGTCAGAGGTTAGAGTTAGGGTCAGCAGGTACCTCGTCTCAGAGCATGCTCAGAGAGCAGGGTTAGGGTTAGAGGTTAGGGGTTAGGGGTTAGGGTCAGCAGGTACCTCGTCTCAGAGCATGCTCAGAGAGCAGGGTTAGGGGTTAGGGGTTAGGGTCAGCAGGTACCTCGTCTCAGAGCATGCTCAGAGAGCAGGGTTAGGGTTAGGGTTAGGGGTTAGGGTCAGCAGGTACCTCGTCTCAGAGCATGCTCAGAGAGCAGGGTTAGGGTTAGGGTTAGGGTCAGGGGTTAGGGTCAGCAGGTACCTCGTCTCAGAGCATGCTCAGAGAGCAGGGTTAGGGTTAGGGTTAGGGTCAGGGGTTAGGGTCAGCAGGTACCTCGTCTCAGAGCATGCTCAGAGAGCAGGGTTAGGGGTTAGGGTTAGGGTCAGCAGGTACCTCGTCACAATGCACGCTCAGAGAGCAGGTGTCTGATTGGCCAGAGATGTTGAGGTTGGTTCTGATGTAGAATGAGTCTCCTGACGTCACCGTTCCCTCCGATAGATCCCTCTGCAGCCTCCGGTACCCTGGCACACACACAGACACACACAGACACACACACACACACACACACACACACACACACACACACACATCATATATTGTGCAATGTTTTCTAGCTATGTTTGAAGCCTGAGCATAAAGAGAGGTTGTGTCCAGAACAGATGCAGATAAAACCACCACTACAATGGGTTAGGGGATTTACAATGGGTTAGGGGATTTACAATGGGTTAGGGGATTTACAATGGGTTAGGGGATTTACAATGCTGTTAGGGGATTTACAATGCTGTTAGGGGATTTATAATGGTGTTAGGGGATTTACAATGCTGTTAGGGGATTTACAATGCTGTTAGGGGATTTACAATGCTGTTAGGGGATTTACAATGCTGTTAGGGGATTTACAATGGGTTAGGGGATTTACAATGCTGTTAGGGGATTTACAATGGTGTTAAGGGATTTACAATGGGTTAGGGGATTTACAATGGGTTAGGGGATTTACAATGCTGTTAGGGGATTTACAATGGGTTAGGGGATTTACAATGGGTTAGGGGATTTACAATGCTGTTAGTGGGTTTACAATGGTGTTAGGGGATTTACAATGGTGTTAGGGGATTTACAATGGTGTTAGTGGGTTTACAATGCTGTTAGGGGATTGAGAATACTGTTAGGGGATTTACAATGGTGTTAGGGGGTTTACAATGGTGTTAGGGAATTTACAATGGTGTTAGGGGATTTACAATGCTGTTAGGGGATTGAGAATAATGTTAGGGAATTTACAATGGTGTTAGGGGTTTTACAACGGAAATAGGGGATTTACAGTGGTGTTAGGGGATATAGAATGTTGTTAGGCTATTTACAATGGTGTTAGCAGATTGACAACGCTTTTAGAGGATTTACAATGGTGTGAGGGTATTTAGAATGCTGTTAGGGGATTTAGAATATTGTTAAGGGATTTACAATGCTGTTAGGGGATTTACAATGGTGTTAAGGGATTTACAATGCTGTTAGGGGATTTACAATGCTGTTAGGGGATTTACAATGCTGTTAGGGGATTTACAATGCTGTTAGGGGGTTTACAATGGTGTTAGGGGATTTACAATGGTGTTAGGGGGTTTACAATGGTGTTAGGGGATTTACAATGGTGTTAGGGGATTTACAATGGTGTTAGGGGATTTACAATGCTGTTAGGGGATTTACAATGCTGTTAGGGGGTTTACAATGGTGTTAGGGGATTTACAATGGTGTTAGGGGGTTTACAATGGTGTTAGGGGGTTTACAATGGTGTTAGGGGATTGAGAATACTGTTAGGGAATTTACAATGGTGTTAGGGGATTTACAATGGTGTTAGGGGTTTACAATGGTATTAGGACATTTAAAATGGTGTTAAGGGATTTACTGTACAATGATGTTAGGGGATTTACTGTACAATGATGTTAGGGGATTTACTGTACAAT